>NW_024429266.1:187166925-187423698 GCF_017639785.1 Mesocricetus auratus | reverse complement strand
TATGTTGCTTAGTGGGTTTTCATGGTAAGACTCACACCCCATCCTGTGTGTTAATACAGGCTCAAAATGGATCACAGACCCAAACATGAAGCACAGACCTTAAATCTATTTGAAGAAAAAAGTGAAAAATATCTTTATGAATGAGAGAGCTTGTCTTAGACAAATATTTCTTGGTTACAATTCCAAAAGCTTTACCCATACACCAGAAAAATAAATTAGATTAAATGCAATGAGCACTCTGCTATGGTCCCTAAAAGGACATAGAAAGGACCACAGTGGGCTAGCAGCCTCTCCCCCACTGTGTGTCTCTGTCTTTCTATTTGTCTCTGTATGTGTCTCTCTGTCTCTGTCTCTCTCAGAAGAAATTGGACCTACAATGTACTAAGAGTTTAAAAAACTCAATATTTAATTAGATGTGTAATTGTGTATTTGAAAGTTCTGTGTATATTGCTATCCTTGTGCAATTGTTTGCATTTCCCAATTGCTGATACCCAAAAATGGAATTTATTTTTCCCCTTGACATATTTTCCTACAACACTGCAAACACTTACATTATTTTTAGATCCCTTTTAATAGAATTCTTAGAAATATATGTGTAGATATATCCATGTTGTCTGAATACCAATAGTCCCTATTGTCCTTGCTAGGACCCCCAGAGTCACAGTAGAATATTGAATAGACACCCTTTCCCATTTCTGGGTCCCCATTATCTTGAAATTGATGTTCTGATATTTATATTCTCAGGTAAAAAGCTCCATGGAAAATGTCTCAGAACCATCTCCACTGAGTCTCCTGTTAAGCTTTACTGCTGCTATGCAGTGATCATGGTCCTCACTGTAGCTGTAGTTGCACTTTCTGTTGCTTTGTCATTGTCGGGTAAGTGACTTGTTCTCCAAATTGGGCAGCATTTTCTACACATGTACGTTGTCAGCAAATATTTACCGACCACTATGAGTCAGGCACTGTGTGAGGGCTCGAGACAAAACACACTGGAAATTTCTTTTCTCTGGGAACTTAAGGTCTAGCAGGAAGAAGCCATGAAGGGACAGCACAGGCTGTGGTGTGCACAGGAGACCAGGCTCAGCATCCCTGGGAAGATGACATTCAGCAACCTCTAGAGAGTGATGCAGGAGACATACGTCTACCTGTGGGGACTATTCAACACAGAGAAAAAGGAGAGGAAAACTTGAAAAGAGACTCTCAAGGAGATTGCCACAGCAATGGGGAGTGAGAACAGTAAAGATTAATAAGGTTGAGGAAGATACAGAAGTCCCACTCCATGACCCATGGTTTCAGTTAATATCCTCAGACAATGTCTGACAATATTAAATAGAAAGTTTCAGAAGATGTGATTCCTAAGCTTTTAGATATAGACTGCTCTGAATACTGGAATAAAATATTGTGCAACTTTACTGCCATAGCTGAAGGAAATGTGTCCATGATAATATATATATATATATATATATGTGTGTGTATGAATAAATAGATATAAGTATAAATATAGATATATTGTTTTTCTGAGACAGGGCCTCCGTATGTTGTCCTGGCTGTCTTGAAAGTCACTATATAGACCAACTGGCCTTGAACTTGGGGATCCATCTGTCTTTCCTCCCAAGTGCTGGGATTAAAGGTGTGTACTACCACCACCCAATATTGTATTATAAAAATCAACTTTAATCAAGCCAAAAATAATACATACATATCTAAACAGGAAAAGCATCTGCAACAAGTCTTAGTCACTGATACCTAAACCACTGTGTAGCTCTGAAGAGTCAAATAAAAAAGTGACAGTCAACCTCACTTCCATTGCATTTGTTTCTTTCACTGAAGCCTCATGTTACTGGGTGTATGAACTGGGACAACTACAACAATTCTCATCCACTAAAAATAACTGGGGAGTCATCTTGGGTATTTAATATTTCTAATCAAATCATTTATTTCTTGGGCTCAATAGAGCAGTGACACAGCAGCAGTTTCATTCTGACCTGCTGAAGAAGGGAAAGTAAAAGGGATGATAGAAAATGTCTATTATTCTTCTAAACTGTCCTCTGAACCCTTGCTGCATTCAGAGCTACTTACCCACATATTCTTGCACAGACACACACACACACAGACACACACACACACACACAAATACACACACACAAATACATGTAGACTTACACACACAGCACTTTATTACAGTGGGCTCATAAGTGAACACACCACACAGCCCCATTGGCATAGCCACTCCAACATTTGTCAAGTCCCAAACCCTGTGTATCTGATGGAACTTCCACACAGCTGGAACAGCCTCTCTGAAGCCATGGAGCTTTGGTTATGGTTTTATACCTTCACTGTGGATCACATCTTTATGCACTTATCTGCCACAGGAAAGAAAAGTTATGGCAGAGTTAAAACTAGGAAGCAATGCCATTTATAGCTCTTTTTTGACAACTTATGGGCCCTTTGCTACACCCTGTTGTTCCCCATGGAATTACATTGCTCCTCCTTGTTCTCATTCCTATGTGTTACACCATGCGTACACTCACAGCGGTTTACACCATACATTACAGACTCAATATTACAATTTGCCAGGCCACCCACATTGCTAAAAGTTTCATTATTCACTTACTGCTGAATAACATGTAACACACTTTCATTATCTGTCTATCAGTTGATGGGCATATAGGTCAGGTCCAGTTCCTTACGATTTGTAAATAGAGGAGCAATAACCATGGATGTACAAGTATCTCTTTTGTAGGATGTGGAATTCTCTTCTTACATACCCAAGAGTAACAGCCTGGGTCACATGACAGGGCGTGAAGAGTTTTGTGGGTCTCACCCTTACACTCACTGGTTACGGTGTCTTTAGTCTCAGGACTCACAAGCCACAGCCAGCAGGATTATTACAATATCCACACAAATATAGTCCACAGAGTGAGATCCAGTCCAGGTAGGGGAACATAGTGTGATTCTGTTTCAAAACACAAAATACAAAGTAGAAAAACAAAACACTTCCTCAGAGTTGATTGTAAGGACCTGGATTGGGGACCACCATACTAGGGCTGGTCTCCTAGAGATCAGTTATGAAACAGTAGTCCAAGTTCACCCCCACCATTGATATTTAGATGCTAGCCAAAGTGACCAGACATGGAAATATTCTTATTATATTTCATTATACTGTTTACATTTTAGTGAGATTAGTCACTGAGAACTGTGCCACCTGCTATGCCACCTGCCCAAAAAACTGGATTGGATTTGGAAGCAAATGTTTTTATTTTTCTGAAGACATGAGAAACTGGACACTCAGCCAGACCTACTGCATGGCACTAGAGGCCCACCTAGCTGGATTTGAGAGCCTAGAGGAGCTGGTAAGAAGGATCAGGATTGGTTTGTGGTTTGTTCTGTTGAATGTGTATTGCCTGGAGATGGCGATCTTAAAGCTGAAGCATGAGGAAGAAGCCCATGCCAGACCGATGGGGTATGCAGGGCATATGGGTAGCACATTGGTACACACCATTTTCTAGTGTTATTGCTTCTGGTTGTAGCCCTGAGACATTCCAGAATCATGCTCTCATGTAGTGCTCATAGTAAAACATTCAAGGGGAAACATAAAATGTACCAAGATAACTTGTGGTCATATACATTTTCCTCTGAGAACTTGCATGTTGTATACAAAAATGGCATCTCTTAAAAACTCCAAGGATGTTCTTAATCAGCTGCACCGGGATGGCCAGTCATCAGTGTACTTTAGATTATGCATATAAAATGCATCCGCTGGGAACTGAGGGTTATCATGGCTAAAAAACCAATGACCCTCAGCTGCCATCCCTAGAAGAGGCTGTAGGTAGGAGACACTCAAAGGTCATCTGAAGCTGAGAGACATGTGTATTTTCTTTCTGTGTTTTATGACAGAATTTCCTGAAGAGATACAAAGGGCCTTCTGACCACTGGATTGGCCTGCACAGAGACTCACCACAGCATCCTTGGAGGTGGACAGACGACATTGAATATAACAAGTTGTATGTTTTCACAACACTTTTCATTCTTCTGTGTAAATCTCTCTCTCTGTCTCTCTCTCTGTCTCTCTGTCCCTCTCTCTCTCTCTCTCTCTCTCTCTCTCTCTCTCTCTCTGTGTGTGTGTGTGTGTGTGTGTGTGTGTGTGTGTGTGTGTGTGTGTGTGTGTAAGAGATGAATGGCTGTGTCATTTGAAGCCAACTATACTGGGAAGGAAATAACTTAATAACTTAAACCTTCCAAGTGGAGCTGTGACTCAGAGGCAGGGTGTGTGCTTATATGCAGAACCAATTCCCAGTAAACTCTTTACACATGTAACTCCTTTGGATGTTCTCCCATTTATTGGTTATCATTTCCAAAGCGTTCACTTAGTGTGATTTCACTTGAATCTTATCATGATGATGGCATCTGGGGTAAATGTGGTCTGCTCCATCACCAATTGAAAATTCTTCCTTAATGAGAAACACCCTTGTCATATGTAGACAGACCCTAGAATGGGCAGTGAAGGCATTGAAACCCAAGGAAACCACTGCAGAGCTCCTGGGGTAAGACTAGTCAGTTCACTGCGTGCACAGCTGCACATCTCACAGAAGCAGAGACTCCAGGGTCACTGCGAACCTCCTCTAAAGTCTCATCATCAAGGAACTCTTTGTGACGTGAAATGTAAATGACCCAGAGGCAGATATTAGGGTTCAAACTTTAAATTAATGATTAGGGAAGCAAAGCAGCCAGCCAATAGATTCTTACTTCTGACTCAGGCTGAATGGGCTGACCCTGTCTCCATGAGCTCCTACCAAGCTTCAGATGGTAACCTTTTTTCTGGATGGCTGCAGAACGAATGTGTCTATTCAGTGTGGCTGGAGAATGAATGCCTCCTGCTGAATACTGAAGACCTTGCTTCTGTCTTTACACCTCTCTAGAGCTGGGATTAAAGGTGTGTGAGTTGTTACTCCTTTAGACTGATTCAATCTCTTGTAAACCTGGGCACCCTTGAACTCAGAGAGATCTGATAACCTCTTAATCTTGGGTCCTAGGATTAAAGGTGTGTGCCTGGCTTCTAAGGCTTGTGTCTGATTTCACTTTCTGAATCCTCAGGCAAGCTTTTAAAAAAGCATAAATAATCACTACAGCTCTTGGAAGTGAGATTAGCCATTTGGAATGGAGCCATTCTCTGGAACCACAAAACACAGACCCAGTCACATAACCATTAAAGACCTTTCAGAATTTCTCTAAGAAGGAGGTTTTCTCCCACCTTTATATATGTGTAAAATGCTTTGAGATAGAATAAAAAGTTACCCTCAGTGAAGCCACACCTTGCAGTAGGCCATTTGAGCTTGGCAGTAAGCACCAGCCAAATGCTTTGTACACACTTTACAGGGTCAACACTGACAAAAGACAAAGATGTGTTGCTCAAATTGAAATCTGAGTATGTAAAAGATGGTAGGTGCAAAACCAGTTCAGGTGTTTGAATGCAATGTTGGCCTGTGCAGAATTTTTCATTTGTTTGTTTGTTTGTTTTCCTTCAGCGTTCCCACCAGAGGAAAAGGAGAATGTGGCTACCTGAGTGACATGGGGATCAGCAGTGCAAGGGACTACACACACAGGAAGTGGATTTGTAGCAAGTCCAAGACATATTTTACAGGTCCCAAAGATTTCAAATCGAGGGTAGGAATTGCATAGCATTGGTTATCAAAGATACTCTGTGACCTGTTATCTGCAGTTGCTGCTCCACTCCTGATCTGCTAACATTATCATCAAAATCCACCAATAATATGTGTTGACACTGAAGTTGAAAACTCACTTAGAGGAGCACAGACATAGGAAATTGGAAGAACACAGATGATTGTAAATTAAATAGGTGTTTGGGTATGAGTTAGTACTCATATCTTAAACCTAAAGAACAGTCTTGTCTGTATCAGTAACCTCTACTTTTATGATCCTATCTGATTTTTTTCCATTGGTCCTTGCTTTAAAGGCATGGAAACTAAAAATGTGGGGTGACTGAAGCCATGAAGATGGTTCAGTAATCACAAGAAAGATCATAATTGGTCTGAGGCCTCCAAATATTTTGTAAACATTACCATCATTCTTTTACAGAATTCAGTGACCAACATGAAGGGAGATCTAGACAGGATCAAAACCAGTGCCGTACTCTCTGTGATCCAATACCATTGTCCAAAAGGTTTTATACTTTTCCTCTCGGTGTTGTTATTTTTTAATTAAAATAGACTAAAGTCTGTTATAAGCAAATGTCATTTTATTTCCCTAATTTAACTTTTTTGAGAGTTTCATATATGAGTATGCCCTTTGAATTTTATTCCTTATCAGGCACTTTTCATATCAGGTCACAGTTAGTTACTGAACCTCCTTCAAAGCAACTGTCTACAGATGTGTGAATTTTAGGAGCAAAGCATTTAAAACTTGTTGTTCATATGCTACACTGTACTGATGAGTCCCAAACAGGACGAAATGACAGGTCACAAGTATCTCTTCTGTTAGCTCTGACTTCTTACTTGATTGACATTTGAATCAATCCTTCTAACCAATGCTACGCAAACACTGCACTACTTATATTTGCCACCAACCCTTTTGTAAATTTAGTTTTGTAGCAAGGCTGCTATGTAATCCTAATCTGGAGATGGCTGAAATAGAGCTATGCATCACCACCTGATACATATATTTATTCTGTATTAAAGTATTTGTTCAGAGCTAGTAATTAGCCTCTGAAGGCAAAGGCACCTATGACTAAGACTAATTACCTGAGCTTAACACCTGAACCCTGTGTTGGAAGTAGAAAACTATCCACAGCAAGTTGTCTGTGACCCTCAAACTTGTGCTATGTGTATAAACATGAACAAATAAGTAATGAAATAAAATTTTAAAGTTCATTTTTTGTAGTGGAATGATTATATTGAGTTTGTATTTTATCATTTTCTTTCTTTCTTTTGATTGTTTCTTTGTTTTTCTTTTTGTTTGTTTGTTTTTCAGGACAGGATTTCTCTGTGTAGCCTTGGCTGTCCTTAACCTTCTTTATAGACCACTTGGTCTTGAACTCAAATCTGCTTGCCTTTGTCTCTCAAGTGCTGGGTTTATAGGGGTGTGCCACTATCGCTCGGCCTAGACTGTGTTTTTATTTCTTAGATAAATGCAAGCATATCTCATTTAGGAAAATACTTTTCTCAGTGAAGATCCTTCTTCTTTTAGCCTGTTTTGCTTTGCAGTCCATTTTATTCCGAGTAAACAAATAAGAAATACCTATGTGAAATTTACTCCTGTATTCTCAGAGAATAGCACAGTGTGTCAAACACAGGAGTGTTCAAATCATGTATGTAAAGAAGGTGTGTCCTCATGAGTTACTGTGGTATTCCTGTTAGATTATATGTATTATTGGTTGCAGCTAGACCCTGGCACACATGAGAAGAAGCAGCAGCTCTGTACCATGCCTTGTGGCTGGGGTTGGTGCTCAACCAAGCACCTCCAGTGAATCCACCAGGTGGTTGGACACCACAATAGTGATTGAGTAAAGGGTGTTAAAATGGAAAAGAGAGGGGGCCAGAATGGTTCACGGACTGGGGAAATAGGCAGCTCTGAAGAGGTGAGGACAGTAGGGAACAGGTTCATATGAATGACGCCCTAGCCACCCTTGTACAAGGTGATGCATGGGCCTGGGTTATTGCCAAGGGTCATGTCTTGATCTGAGTCTCTGAAGCATCCCAGGAGGCTTGTGCTGATGTCTGTGTCTACTGTCACCACTGAGGGTCATGCAGAGACCTATTGTGTGGGCTGCCACCTGTGGTCATGCTGCCACAGGGTCCATGGTGAGCAGGTGGCCAGCACTGTCACCTGGGGCTATGGTGTCAGCTGGACCAGGGCTGCTGCCAATGACCGTGTCTGACCCTGTGGCACGATCACATCCAGGGTCTGCTTTAATGTCTGAAGCTCTTGATACCGTTGAAGGCCATGTTGATACCAGGGTTCTGGGCTGCTACTTGAAACCATTTTGATATCTGAGGGCCATGCTGCCTCCTGAGCCATACTGATTTGTGTATCCTGTGCTGCCACTGGGGCCATGGTGACATAAAGACCTGAGCTTTTAGCAAGGGCCATGTCTGGGCCCATTGTCCTGCTATGGCTGGGGTCTGTGTTGATGCTCATGGCCTGTGTTTCCATAGGAGTCCCTAGGAACCATGCCTGCTGAAATCTGAGTGCTTTATTGAGCTGGCCCCTCCCTTCACTGACCCTGGGATAGCTGGCCCTGACACTCATTTGATACTATAGCAGGAGAGGTGGCCCCCACAGTCCAGAAATATAACTCCCCCTTTCATCACAGGCTGTACCTCACCTAGGCAACACACTAGAACTTGATCCTGTAGTTGGGGTTGCAGGTGAGCTGGCCCTGAGGGATTAAAAGCCAGAGACCTGATCCCTCCCCCATGTGCCTGCCATGTGGTGGCATGGTTGAGAGAAAGATGTCCTCTCCCCTGCTTATCCTCTATCACCCACAGCAGATGAGAGAGCTGGGCCCAGGGTCATGAGAGTGACTGAACTAATCCTGTGCCTCACCAGCTGCAGCATACAGAACAGCAGGCCCTACACCCTATCTGGGGAGACCACTGTAGATGAACCTGTTGTAGGGGTCACAGGTAAGTCAACTCTGAGGGCATGAGTTCAGGAGAGCTAATTCCACTCTCTCACATGCCTCCTACAGTAATTAGGATAAAGAGCCCTGCTCTTCACCTGGGCAAAACAGTAGAGCTGACCCTTGTGGTGTCAGTGTGGGTAGCCAGCTCTGAGAACCTGAGGGCAGGAGAACTGGTTCCATTCTTTGCTGCAGCCTGCATTGGATGAGCTAGCCTTGGCAATGCTTAAGAACTCACCTCATCAGTAGTAAGAAGGAGAGAAAGCTGATGGGCTGATCTTTTTACCCTAAGGTATTAACTGTCTTTGACCTTGAGGTGTGTTTCTTGAAGCAATAAATAGTTGTGTCCTCTCTTTTAGTTCAATCTGCCAATCTATTTTCTTTGATTGTGGAATGCAAAGCATTGGCTTTCTAGTATCAACTCGAATTATTAATTAAAAGTTGTGTATTACTTTCATCTGATAATGTTGTTTCCCCTCATTTCTTTCTTAACCATTTTCACACATGGTTTCACTCTTCATAGTGGGCTCATGACTGCCTTTGTCTTCATCTTCAAGCTGAAGAGTTACTTTGTATATCTTCTGGGGAACTTTGGTGGTGGGCAAGAATTTCTTTAGATTGTTTTCCTTTTATTTATATTCATCAGCAACAATTTCGGGATTAATGAATACATTAATACCTAGCTTCTTAAATTCTAGAATATCTCATTTTTTTAATCAGGGACATGGGAGAGTGAGGTTGTTTGATGGTCCAATGGATGCATTTTAATTTTTGAGGAGAGGAGCCCAATGTTGTTTTACATGACAGCCATGTTAGCTTCCATTCCCGCCAAGGTGGGCAGTTTTCCTTTGGTCCATATACTCCTCAACTTAGTTAACTCGGGTCTTGTTGTGGCTTCCAGGCATGTAAATTACATCAATTCTTATACCCAGCCCATTTTGCAACACATGGAGGGAGAGACTACTCTTACAGGTTCCAAAGACTTTAATAAATCAGAACATAAGTGAAGTCATTGATGGATCAGGGTTGCAGGACAAGGACCCAGGAACTTTGTTTCCCCTGGCATCCACCAAAAGGGGCAGAAGTCGGGTTTATAAGCCCAAAACCATAAACACACCTGTGCCAAGTTACACTTATTTTTTCACCAATCAGGGATGAGGAGCTTTCCTCAAGTGTTCCATGATGGTCAACTGGCACAGAACGGAAGGCTTTCAGCCCAACCAATCTGATTCATTTGTACCTTCTATTGTTGGGTACAACCAAAATGTGTTAGAGAACTGAGGAGCATAATAGACTATTTCTGTTGTTTAAGGAAGAGGTCGTTCAGCCACAGAAAAGTTCCAGGCTCCACCAAGGCCTGGAGACTAGAATTGTGTTTCGCCCTACAGGTAAAATGGAGTCTTAAGTCAAAATGACAGTACTTAAGACAAGGTGCTTTTGCCTGCTCCCTTCATAATAAATCTGACAGGTGAATGTGTACATCTGTAATAATCTCAATTAGGCCTGATATTTTTAGCTTGTTGAGATACAGTGAGACATGGCTTCCTAGTAGAATTTCACCTTCATAGCTTAAATAGATTTTAGTAGGATCCTATCCAAAAGTAAATTAATTCTTGAACAAAAGTGGCAGAGACAGATTATTTTCTTGGAGGGGGTATCATGGGAAAACATTCCTACCAATGTACCTTTAGGGTTACTGGATTTCAGATCTAAGACCCATGGATGATAAACTGAACCATCAAGAAGGACTCAGTTCCTTCTAAGCAGCATCAGAAGACAGGTACCAACACCATCTCAAGAGGCTGTGTGCACATTGTCAATTATGGTAATAGTCCCCTCTGATTTCTGTCCTGATGGTGTCATTGTTAGCAAGTGACAGCTTCTCCTTTATTCTTGTCTTCTCACAGAAAGAATTCACCCAAGACACAATTTGAGCAAAAGATTTTTAACAAAGCAAAGTAACTCAAAGTGAATGAACACTCCAAACAAGATTGGAGCAGGTTGATCTAAAGGTGGGAGGTAGCTCATTGAGCTCTGAATGATGGAATTTACAGAAATTTCTTATGGTCCTAATTCTACAATGTTATTGTCAATTACCCTCTTGGGAATTTCTTTTCTCCTATGTTAAGGAAATTGTTCCAGAGCCAAGATGTACCTACATTACTTCCTTTCCTGCTCATCAACTTACTCATTGGTGGCATGTGTGGTCATTGGGAAAGTCCCCTGGTACCTTAGTTTCTTACATGGCAGGAGGAGCCCAACTGTAGCTTCAAAGGAACATTGCAATTATCAAGAGACACAGCCACCAATGCACAGCCATGGTCCTCTTGACTCCCTCCCTAGTCAGGAAGTACCCAACTAGAAAAAGGTGGGTGTGCATGTCCTTGCTTCCCTCCTGCTCATATCTGCTTAGCTACATGCTCTTAACAGTCACAGGACCTTTCCAAAACTTTGCTGATGTTAACCATTGATTTATAGTGCTGCTTTGCTCAGATAGGATTTCTTAGAGAAGTTCTTTCTTAAGAATTTTCAAAAATGGATTTACTTTGATGTTTGATATATTGGAACATTATTATCAAAAACAATATAAGTACTTGTTTCTGACAAGTAAGAATATTGAAATTTTGAAAATGCTCGGTGATTAGGAGCATTGCCTGATATTGCAGATGATCCAGATTTGATCCCTACACAAACATTACAGCTTTCAACCATCTAAAGGCCAAGTCCCAGGGGATCCAATGCCCCCCTTCAGGCTTCTAAGTGCACTGCATATGCAAGGTGCACAGACACATATACAAGCAGAACATTTATCCATACAAAATAACAATACTTTATTGAAAAATTATTTTCATTGAAATTTTACTTGGACTTTAGCATATGCTTCAATTTAAGTAATTTAATTGGTCAATGAGTCTCTAAAGCATATAGATGCCTATTTTAATAGAAATTTTAGTATGCCTCCTAATACAGTAAATTAAATTGTATTCTTTTGATTCCCACTAAAAATTTGCCAACTATTTTCAATAAGTGTTGATATACAAGAGATTTATGAGAATAAATGCTTATTTTTTAATTTCTCCAACTGAAGAAGTAAAAATATGTTAATAATTTACTAAAATAACTAAATAGCCTACCTCAGTTTGTGCATGAGCCATAAGCTATAGATAGCTGTGGAAGAAATAAAATGTGAAGCCCTGTGTGATAGTGGGAAGAGTTAAGTCCTTGTCTAAATCCATTTCTGTTGCCATAATAAAAAAAAACTGAAGAAAACAGACCCTCCTGTCTGACAGCTCTGGAGACTGACAAGCTCAGACCCTCCTGTCTGACAGCTCTGGAGACTGACAAGCTCAGACCCTCCTGTCTGACAGCTCTGGAGACTGACAAGCTCAGAACTAGGTGCCACCAGCTCTTCAGGATGTGCTTGTGGATTACAGCAGAGTGGGAAATGTCACAATGACAGAGCTCAGTTTACCTAGAGTTACTCACTATCACAGCATTAGTCAATTATGTATTATGGAGGTGTCCATTAAAGCCAACTCTTCCTTAGCCAACTCTGAGTCTCTGGTGTCAGAGTCAGGAGCAAAGACTTTAATCAAGGTTCTACAGCCCAGATATAAGATAGCTTGGAGCGGGGGGGGCAGAGATAAGGACTTTTTATGCAGTTTTCTGTAGCTCTCTGCAGATAAATGACCCCAGGGGCAGAGATCAACAAAGGTCACACAAGGCCTCCAGTGCCCCTGCTGGCGTGGGTTTCCTCCTATGGAGCATGTGTTTGTGTACATTTACATTTACAGAATAAAGGCATTGCAACTGAGCGACTGTGAGTCACAGAGGTTTTGTAAACCATGCTTTGTGCCACTAACTGTGCCGGGAGGGCCGACAGCCTTGACAGTTCAGTGCATAGATCTGGGGTGGAAGGTAAAGCAATGGAGATGAGCTTTGCAGTCAGGAGTCAGGACACAGGATTTCAGTCATGTTTCAGCTTCTTTTGGCAGATCCAGCGGTTGTCTGCAGAACAGGTGTCAGAAAACACTTCTGTCTTCGAGATAACAGCACAGCTGTCTTCTTTGGCCTTGCCAGTGACCTGTAATCTGAAGAGCAAAGAATAGATGCTCCTAGTTTTCAGGATTTTCTAAAAGTGATCATATCAGCCTTTTTTGAATATGTAAGGATACTGCAGATTACACAGTGTGTAAGGCATAGTAAACACAGTAACAAACATTGTAAACACATATAAACACTAAAGATACTGCCAATAAAAACCTCTAGAATTTTCAGTTGCACCATCATTGGAGAAGAACTAGACCATCAAACATTTTTATCATGATGTATGAAAAGGAGAAGGTGTGAGAATTTGTCATGAAATCTCCTAGATGTACAACTGACATGTCATGTGACCATGTGGAATACTAACATGTCATGTGATCATGTGGAAAGCATCTTCATTGTGCAGAGCTTCAATTTCCTTAATCACATAGCAGAGATGTCACACATCAGGCAGTAGACAGGGTTCCCTCTCAGCTGTCACTTTTCCTTTGTTGATTTCTGCATGGAGCCCTTGGCCTTAGCAGCAAATTTGATGTCACCCTAGTGCCTTTCATGCTAATCAAACTATGAACTTCCCTCAGCTGGACTTCTGTAAATGTCCCATTTTTTTTTTCATTCTTTAGATTCTTTCTTCAATCATCAAGCCAATCTGCTCAAATCAATGACTTCTTTTCCAAAACTCCTTGATAAATTCCCAGGACCTCTCCAGCCAGACTTCTGGTGAGGCTCTAACATTATTTCATTTAATTCCCAAAAATTCCTGCTTACAAAATTTTTACTTCCCCTTGTTTTCCTTGTCTGAAAACAAGGGGTCAGGAAGTTAAGTTAGAGAAGAGACAGGGTGATAAAGGAAGGGTCAGAGAATGTGTAGAAGTCAGACAACAGTTCTAGGGGTTCCTTCCTTTCTACCTTATTTCTGTTATTGTGCTGTGGATTCCAGACTCACTGGTCCAGGTACTTCTGGGTGATTCTCCTGTCCCCTCCTGTCTCTCTGAGGAGAGCTGTGAAACAAATGTGGACTCCTGAATCTGACTACTTATAAGGATTGGGTGGGATGAACTCAAACTGTGATGTTTACACAGCTGGAGATTTTACCCAAAGCCATTCTCTTAGTCCATTTAAAACAAAAACAGGTTTAACTGACTCTCTTTATATTGTAAAAGGACAGCCTCAAAATGTACCTGATCACTGCTGTCTAACCACAGAATCTCTTTATCCAAAGAGTAAAATCACACAGCCACTCAGCTAAATCCTCTGCCTTACATGGATTTCTTCACTTTTCATCATATTTTTAATATGAACCAAAATTAAGTAAGCATTTTATATCATAGTACAATTACACACACACACATATACACAAAAAAATATGAAACCTTACTGTGTGAAATTATTTTTAAACAGCAATGTCTGTATTGATTCTACCTATAGAAATTCATTTCATGACACATCATACTGTTGCTACAATTCTAAAGTACTGCTGAAAAACTTCTGTGTAGAGGTTAAAGAAATGGGTTAGAGGATAAGAGTGCTTACTTCCCATTCAGATGACCCAGGTTCAAGGTCCAGCACCCACTGGGTAGCTCAAAACCATCCGTAACTCCAGTTCCATGAAAACTAATGCCCTTGTCTGGCCACACACATATACTGAGGCACACACACATAAAATAAAACATTATACTTTTTATTTCTATGTGAGTGTGGGAAGAAGAAAAATCTATGAATTCCAAACATACATGTTCCCTATCTTTTAAAATCCCATTGTAAATAAATATACACACATACATTATCATAAAGAGTTGATGTCTGTTTGTACAAGAAAATTTTCAACTTACTTTAGAATTGTCTTTTCAGCCTATTTCAACACTCAAGAATTTATAAAGTAGATCAAAACTACAAAAGTAAATTTTCAGTAATATGGATGTGAATTGGATATTCAGATTAGCTCATTTAATACTCACAGGTCAGGGTTTAAAGTAGAGCCATTGATCCACTTCCACATCTTCTCTGCTGATACATAATGTAGTCCAATAAAAAACTCACGTTCTTTGCTCTTTAAGAAATCCCGGATGAATTTCTATAATCAAAGCATAGTGGGAGACATAATCATCAATCTGTTTATCATGACTGACTTTCTTGTACCAAACTTCTAAAGCACTATGTCTGCTATTGAGCTCCTTCCTAGTTCCCCACCATCATAAGTCTGTCTCCTTTGTAAAATTGTTCTCTATGTATTTCTACTTTTCATTGATTCATCCCATTATTTTTGTTAGTAACTCATAAATCCAATTAGTCTCTTAGGTGATGAACTGTTTAAAATCCAAATCTCCACTTCCTCAATATAGACAGTTGGCTAAAGTCCAGAGACATCAACACAGCTTCAAGAAAGAATAACGTTTAACTGGGCAATTTTATTTAACTGTTTACCAATTCTTCTTCATCTTCAATGAACAACAAAGTGGCTTCTTTCACAGAGCAATCAGTTAGACCTTCAGACCAAGGCCCGGAAGTTTGAGAAATAAATAAGCATTTCTCTCGGTATGAATGCCAGTCTCTCGGGCACTTTAGCATGGCTGATCCCCCTAGAGTAAGAAAGAACACATGTTGATTTCTGCCCTGTTCCTGCTGCACCACTATCAACTCCACACAGTAGCTTCTTCATCAGAGCATGCCAGAACAAGGATAATGCTGTCATGTGTCAAGGAATCCAAAATAATTACAAAGGATTTACTTTATGTTTTTTTTCTATTAAGTAACATCAGCCAAAGTAAATTGTTGAACATGTTCATTAGAATAACCAAATATTCAACTTCTTAATTTGATATTTGCCTATTAAGGATCATTTGCACCAGCAGCCTGAGCAGCATGTCCTGGTACCTAAGATCATAGACTTCAAGGTCACACAGCTTCAGTGAAGGTCCCAGCACCTCCAATTATAAACTGCATGACTCTCCATGAGTTCCTAACATTTTATAGTGTCTTCATGGATGGATGTTTTGAGCATTGAATGAGGTAACTCACAGTACATATCAAAAATCACTTCTTATTCTCAGGAAATTCAAGCCACATAATTACCTGTTGGTTCAGTCCTGTTCTCTTGAGAAGCCACACTGTATTTTGCTATTGGTGGTTTTTGCACTAAGAATCGCACTAATAAATAAGAAAACACACAAAGAGAATCAAATGCTGAAATAAAAGGTGAAATGAGAATTTTATTTCTCTGTTGCAGGATATTTGATCACACTGTGAACTCCAAGATTGCATTATTTAGATAAAAATGAGCCATAGGTCAAGAGAGGCAGCAAGCAACCAGTTGGCTGGGAGCAACCATAGAGAGCGAGGGAAAGTGAGGAGTTAGGAGAGAGAGGGGGATAGGAAGTAGAAGGGAGGAACATCTGGTTAGAGGAAATTTTGTTTCAGATGAGGTAGGAGAAACTGTTTCTAGGACAACGGGCTTTTTCTTTGGTTTGAGAGCATACAAATAATTGTACAGAGTCTTATTGTTAATTATGGCATCTCAGCCTTATCTTAGATTTGTTCCTACATGGTTCTTATAACTTAAATTAATCGATATCTTTTAATCTATATTCTTTTACATGGCTCAGTTACCTTTACTTTGTACTGCCCATCTTGCTTCATTTGTATCTGGCTGGTGACTCTGCCTTTCTTCTTCCATGAGACCTGCCTAACCTCCTCATGCCTAGCTATTGGCAACTCAGCTCTTCATTAAACCAATTACAATGACACATCTTCACTCAGTGTAAAGGAATATTCCACAATATTTCCACCATTTTGTCTAAATAAGAAGGAAAAGTTTTAAATCTAACAGGATGGAACTATAAACAATAAAAACAATTATCAGGTAAGAATTATATTTACAATGCCCAGTCCATTTGTTTTTGGAGAAAATGCCCTATTATCTATCTTATCTTGATGAATTTAAAGTCTTATACCTAAAACATTTTCTATCATAGCTTGTATTACCATCTGAAAACTATCTTTTTAGTCCTCAAAACATTTTCTTTGATAAACAATTTGTTTTTATGCCCCTGAAAAATATATTTTATACCTCTCTTGTGAGTTTCTTTTTTGAATTTGTAACAGAGAAAACTGTGACTCTAACTATGTTGTCTTCAACTCCATCAGAGACCCAAGAAGGATATAATACTACCTTCAGACCATTAAACTTACAAAACTATAGAAATGACAGAAACAACTAGCTGCCTGGACAGTCACCCATGGTTCCTCTGTAGCATTAGAATATCCATCGTTGGCCTATAGGCCTAGAATATTTGACAGACTTTTCTGTGAAGCAAACATTTTTGAAGGACTGTTATACACTGCCTGACAACTTTTGTCCATTTCTTTCTTTTGTTTCCTGCCTAACCAGTCTAGACAGCGTACTCTTAGCAGTCAAGACAAGAGCAGTTTTTTACCCAAATGACCAGCTTTTCCAAAAAGAAAGCAAACTCCATATGAAAGTTCATTTATGCCCATCATTCTTTTGTGAGGTTAGTTGTTGTTGCCAGGAGCAGACATGTCTCATTGTCATGAAAAGCCTAATGTTATTAAAATATTTTAAATGACTTAAATTCTGTAAGTCTTTGAAATGTTGGAAGATCACCTATCTAAAATATAAGTTTGCACGACCTTGAAAACATACCAAATATAACTATAAGTTTGATTGTTATATATTACTAACAATTAAACTGCATTATTTTATTATCCTACATAGCTTTCAAGTACTAAAACTTTACATTACATCTTTAAATAAGCTGCATACCCTGAACAAGAGTAGAAATTATGAACATTATAACTAAAATAAACTTAGATTTGTATCAACATATAAAAATCCATTACCAATGTAAAATACTTGAAGCTAGTGGTTTTTCAAAAGTAGACTCAACAATCTACCTGTTTATCCCATCAGTTCTATAATATACCCATTTTTCCTTTCAGAAAGAGATCTCTTATCTAATCTCCTTTTTTCAAACTTTTTCTGACCATGATCAATAACAACTTGTAGCCAACACCTCTAAGTGATGACAAACATCCATAACCCACCAAATGACCAAATCCCACCTACCCCACCTCTTGAGAATGCAGGCAGTATGTTCTCTAGACTGTGTCCTGTTGGCTAGGGACCCTGAGAAACAAGCTACAGTTTGTTGTCCAGTCTCTGTATAATGGGAAACTACAAAGTTTATCTGAATTCTTGGCTGCAATAGTCTGTAAGGCTGGACTAACTCAGCCAGGAGCCTTGAAGCTGTTCTGGATGTAGAACACTGAAGAAACTGAAACATAGTCACTCTGAAAGGCTGGATCACCTGGGCCATGCATTTCACTGGTGTCTGGTCCCCTTGTTCTGAAAACGCATGAACTTTCAAAGGTAGCATATATATGGTATATGGACTTTGCATTGTACCCAAGCCAGTCAAAGATGAAATTTTGTTTTATGTTTGAGCAGGTAAAATATGCAACACCTGTCTTATAGTTTTTCTAGGTCTATTATGTCTCTAGTCAGGATTTTCAAGGGGCCTCACCCAATCAAACCTGATCCTCTTTAACCTTATATCAACACCTTTCACTTTCTCTGGAATCAAAAGTATAACCTCTTCCTCAAAGCAATACATTTTCTGACTTCCATTTTAAAGTTAAGGTTATCCTAAAGTATCTAGGTTGGTTAAATCTAACAGTCCCTTCCACGCTCCAATGTCTCTCAGGAGCAATCATTTTCTAGTTCCTAGTATTCAAAAAAATTCAAAGCACCATATAAGAGCCAAATACCCTGTGTTATAATATTGTGTGTTTGTGTGTGTGTGTGTCCCTTACTCCTTTTTTAAAATTTTGAAAATTTTTAAACTAAGTTTTTAATGACCGTCTATACCCATTTTCTTTTCTTCCTTCAGCATCCAATCACATGTTTAAACATAATGTACCTTTTTACCTGACTTTACTAAGCACCTGCAGCATTTTTCTGTGTGGGACAAATCCTAAGCAGCTATGGTTACCTACCACACAGCTCAGCTTAGTGCATGGTGCTGGCTCGTCATGCTGGCAGCCTGCTCTAACCCGCAGGCAACAGTCTTTGTATGTTGCCAAGCCTATCCAAGAGACCATGGTCACCACGAACATACATTTAACTCAATATTCTGAACTTTTTTAAAAAAGCTTTCTCAGGCATTATGTGGATATACTTGGCTGGATGTTGAATACCATATGTAACAGGTTTTTTCTTGGGGCTGCTAGGTCACAAATGACAGAGACTTACTGTTAATTATGAAACCTCAGCCTTAGCTTAGGCTTGTTCCTAGCTAGTACTTATAACTTAAACTAACCCATATTTTTAAATCTATTTTATGTGGCTTGGTTACCTTTACTCTGTACTATACATCTTGCTTCATCTGTATCTGACTGGTGGCTCTGCCTATCTTCTTCCCCCTGGGACCTCTCTGTCCCCAGGAGTCCCACTTAATCTCTACCTGTCTAGCTATTTGTCATTCATCTCTTTATTAAACCAATGACAATGTCACATTTTCATACAACATAAAGGAATATTCCAAACAAAAGAATGAGAAGGAAGGTGAGCCAGCTGCTTTCTTTGCCTCCCTGAGCTAGCAGGTTTCACCCCAGCATCTGGCTCCTGAGTCTTTATTGGTAAAATAAAAAAAGGAGAGACTCTGTTGAAATAGCATTTGCCTCACTACATAGAGGTGGCTTAGGTAGTGGCAGAGGTGGGCAGTGGGACATGAAGGCTCCCCCAGACCTCAACAGCAAGGTGATAGCTGTGGAGGTGTAGTCAGAAACTGAGGCATTGGTAAATTCAGGCGCAGCCACTGTGCTGTAGATAAAACAATATTTCTCACTTCAGTAAATCAAGTTATTTTTTTAAAAACCCAAAAATATGGATTAAGGGACAAATGTGGATATGTAAACAAGAAAAGCACAGAGCACTTGGATTCACACAGCTCCAAGACTGTTTATGATCTGATTGACACGTCAGTCTGTGGGTATTGCTGAAACTCTCAGCTTGCTCACAGTCACACCTGAGCTTGCTCATCTTCAATCACACCCATCCCAAGAGAAGGTTTAGAAGGCATGTAATAGATAAATATGGGAGTCTTCTAGTCTTCTCAATTTTTGTCATATTTTGTCACATTTGTGACATTTTTCTACAGTTCTAGATATACATATGACACACCTCATAATGTTTCTCAAAAAAATTAAATATGGAAGAATTATGAAGTTTCCACAGTGGACAAGGGTTGTTGTCCTGCAACATTCAATGTCATTGACCTTCCCCTATGCTCAAGGTATCCAAATACTCTGAAGAAGACTAAAGTTCTTGTGGGAAATTATGAAGCAAAAACAATTTCTGCACTTACCTAAGACACTGAGTCCAATCAGGCTCAAGAAAAGAAGGATCAGCCCAGCACAGCTGAGTTTCAGAGCCAACTGATGCCAGTGTGGGCACCGACAGGCACCTAAGAAGTGCAAAGAATACACTTGTTAAATCCACTTGAGTACATCTGAGATAAAAGTCAAAGGTGGCTTTGTTACTACATAAGACCTCCCTTAACTACAAGAACGCTTTCCAATACTCCTAGGGGACTGATTGAAACTGGAGATTGTGCTCCACACTCTGGAACTGTTTTATAATCAGGTACACACACATACACACAGTTTTCCATCTTACCTAAGCCCATACTACATCTGGCGGCTATAGCTTTCACAGTTTCATGTGTGATAGCATAACAAATTTTTCATTTAAATTGCATACTTTTACAATCACCTTTTAAATGAATACATTATGGTTTTTCTTTGGAATGACTGGGCTGTTGCTATCTTTACTTTTGCTTTACTTTTGAGATTTGGGACCATCGCTGAGTGAGTGTTACAAATATTAATGACTAGTGATTCACTCTTGACCTACATGCTGTGGAACCTCATTGTTGCTGCTCAGAGCAGTGTCCAGCTTAAAATATTGATTTACTTAATTCTACAATTTTCTAATTAGTACTTTAAGACAACCATTGACTATAAGCAACAAAAGATACAGACACTGAAATGGCAGATAAGGGGTACTGTGCTTTAACAAGACATACATTATGTCTATAACACATAAAGGGCACTGTGCTGTAACATGACATACACTATGTTTATAGCAGATAAGGGGTACTGTGGTGTAACATTGTGGGAGTCTCTGTGAACACCACGACTAGCAGTGTAACTATATACTGGAGGCAAGAAGACAGTTCAAATCAACATGACTAAGTAGCCAGTGTTGGTTTAAGCTTCTGGATTCTGACCCCAACTAGTGTACTTTAGGCATATCTAAGCACAGTATGAGCTATGGAAACTTCTCTGGTGATAACTAACTCAATCCCATGAACAAAATAAAGCTTAGGCTATACTACATAGACTCTTTACAAAGAACATGTGACACCTTCCATAAAGGTAGATTCTATAGATTGACAAGCTCATGATAAGTGTCTGGGAGATGACTCACTGTGGTCTCAGCCACACGGATAGTGCAAACGTCACCAGGGTATTAGCCATGTCCACACCCTCTGATTATGCATCCCCTTCTTTGAAGAAGCAATCCAGTGTATTGAACATTCCTGGTTTACACAGTGCTTATTTGTGAGTACAAGGACCTCCATGCTTCCTATATAACATGGTATACATTATGTCTACTACACTGCAATGACTATACACCATCTTTAATATCTCTGCTTTCCTTGGTAACTATGTCAACAGTGGACGTCTTCTGTTTATTAGATAGTGAAATATACTAATTTTTGAAATGTGTTCATCAAGTATATCTTTGTCAATTTAACTTTCTTCTAGACATTTAAAAATGTGAATTTCATATGGAATGTAATTATAGATTTTTATAAAGATATGGAGAAACATTGGTTGGATTTTAATCTCTAATATAATCATGATCTCCTGTTTGCTCTCATTTAATTTCAAACAGTTCCATGTGTTATCATTTCATTAATTGTTTCTAGATTTAATTATTAGAACCAAGTACCATACCATCCTGAGTGAAGTTTTCCTAGTTGCTTCCTGTTTTGCTTTGTTCTGCTTCTGAGATTGGGTTTCTTCATAAACTCCCCTGTGGTTGAGATGGCTTTGAACTCCTGGCACTCCTGTCTCCACTTCTCAAGTACTGGCATTACAGCTGTGCCCCACCATACATGGCTAGAATTTCTTAATTTCTACAGGTACAGATTTATTCCTGGTTTTGTTAGTTTCCTGCTGCTTCTAAATACTTCCTCTTATTACTGACAGCATGCTTTGAGTTAAATGGTAATGTTGTGGAATATTTTAATCACACTCTGACACTCCCAATTCTTGTCAGTAAGGTTTAACTTTGAATCAGGGGGTAGAGCCAGTGGCTAGCTGACCAGAATTGGCAATAGAGAAATCCAGATTCAGAAAGACAAAGACACTATGTTCACTCATAATTGGATATTAGTTGTAAAGCAAAGGATAACCAGACTGCAGTCTACAAAGAAGGAGGATCGTAAGAGAGACACATGGATCAGCCTGAGCAGGGAAATTATATGGGATCTACTAAGTAAACTTGGGGTGTTGGTGTTAAGTAGAAGGAGGATGAGAACATGAGGTAATGGAATTGTCTGTGGGGATGCAGTGGAAGAGCAATGAAAGAGATATCTTAACAGAGAGAGCCACTGTGGAAGAAACCTAGTGCTAGGGTAACTCCCAAGAATCCACGAGGATGACTTCAGCTAAGACTCCTAACAATAGTGGAGAGTACGCCAGAACTGACCTACCCCTGTAGTCAGATTGGTGAATACCCCACCTATCATAAAAGAACCTTCATTCAGTAACTAATGGAACCAGATGCAGAGATTCACAACCAAGCACCAGGCCGAGCTCCAGGAATGCAACTGAAGAGAGGGAGGAGAGAATATATGGGCAGGGAGGTCAAGATCATGATGGAGAAATTTACAGAGACTGATCTGTAGAACTGTGGAAGATCTGAAGAACTGAAACTTAATAGGAGAATCTGTGTTCAGGTTTCAACCAAACTCGCAGAAACTCATGAACTCTAGACCTATAGCTGTGGAGACTACAGGGGGACTTAACTAGAGCCTCCCTATGAGAGAGAGAGTTGTAAAGCCTGAACTATCAGTGAGGAACCTGGTAATAAGACCACAATATATGAGAAAACTTGTTGGAGCCCATTCTTAGGGTGAGATGCCATGCTCAGTGGCAGTAAGACCACAATATAATATGGTACATGACCTAACTAGTTGGAACCCATTCCCTATAGTGGGATGCCATGCTCGGTCTTAATGCATGGGAGAGGGGCCTGGACCTGCCTCAACCTATTGTGTCAGACTTTGTTGACTTCTCATGGGAGACCTTATCTGTGAGGAGGAATGGACTGGTGATGGGCTTCAGGGAAGGAAAGAGGGGGGTTGAAGAATGGGTGAGAGGGAGAACTCTGATTGGAATGCAAAATGAATTTTAAAAGAATAAAGAAATTATTTTTTAAACTGAAATATAATGGGAATTCTAACTCTGGAAATTATTCAGATGCCAAGAGGACAAATAAAGTCACTTACCTGAGGAAAGAGATGAGGGTGTGCTAAATGTCTTTACATTGCCATAGACTCTTGATGAGTCCATTTTAGACACAAGAAGTGAACTATGAACAGTGACAAGCTCTGTGAGACAAAAGGAAATATGCTATGAACACTCTGTTGTCTGCGTCCACAACCAACCACACATGTTGCTGAAATAATTGGGAGCATGTGGGGAAGGGAGAGGGAATTAGGAGTAAGAGAAGGGGAGAAGATAAGGGAAGAGGAGGACATGAGGAAGCAGGAAGACTAAGTCAGAGGAAGACTAGAGGAGAACAAGAAAAGAGATACCTTAATAAGAGGAGTCATTATAGATGTAAAGAGAAATCTGGCACTAGGGAAATGTCCAGAGATCTACAATGATGACCCCCAATTAACAGTCTAAGCAATAGTGGAGAGGGAACCTTGAATGCCCTTCTCCAATAATGAGATTGATGAATACCTTAAATGCCATCCTAGGGCCTTCATCCAGTAGCTGATGGAAGCAGAAGCAAACACCTACAGCTAAACACTGAGCTGACCTCCTGGAATCCAGTTGCAGAAAGGGAGGAGTGATAAGCAAGGGGGTTAAGACAAGACTAGAGAAATCCACAGAAACAGCTGACCTGAACAAGGGGGACCTCATGAACTCCACACAGATAGGTGGGAAACCAGCATAGTACTGTTCTAGACCCACTGAATGTGGATGTCAGTTGGAAGTCTGGGCAATCAATGGGGCCTCTGGTAGTGAATCAGTATTTATTCCTAGTACACAAATGGAATTGGGAGCCAACTCCACACAGAGGGATACTCTCTCAGCCTGGACACAGAGGGAAGGGACTAGGCCCTGCTCCAAATGATATGACAGACTTTGAAGATCCCCCATGGAAGGCCTCACCCTCCCTGGGGAGCAAAAAGTTGATGGGATAAGGGTCAGTGGGGGGCAGGAGAGGAGGAGATGGAGAGGGTACTGGGATTGACATGCAAAACATGCTTGTTTCTAATTTAAATTTTAAAAAATACACACACAAAAAAATAGAAAAACAACAGAAACTGTCTTTGAAAAAAGAATAAATGATTTTTTAAACTGAAATATAATGAGAATCTTAACTCTAGAAGATATTCAAATGCCAAAAGGAGAAAAAAAGTCACTTACCTGAGGGAAGAAATGAGAGTGATACAGGCTTGTACTCTGGGGTCCTAGATGTCTTCAAACTGCCATAGACTCTTGATGAATCCATTGTAGACAAAAGATGTGAACTGTGAACAGTGACCAGCTCTGTGAGGTGAAAGGAAATCCGGTATGAACACTCTGTTCTCTTCGTCCACACCCACCCACACTTGTAGTTAAGGGTTTTACCACAGGTACCCACTATGACCACAGAGTTTCCACATTCTTATCTTTAAAACAGAAGATGTAACACGTGATCTATTCTGAATTTTTTGTTCTTCTTCCTCTAATCATCTGTTTTGAGTTAAAAGCAGAGGTAAAACAAAGAAATCACTATTGAACAAAAATCTGAGGAATCATCCCCACCACACTCACAGGAAATATACTGTGCCATGTTGTGAAAATAAAAATATGTGAAAGCCCCTGCTGCTATTTGACTTGAATTGAAGTTATAAAATCCTCCTGAAACATTCATGCTGTGAAGGAAGCTGTGAAATACAGAAATAAAATATTAATGTGGATTTTTTAAAAAAATAATTAACAAAACAATGACTGACACAGTAAGAATAGTAATGAGGAGGGAGCCACACATGTCTTTCAGCATTGTCCTGAAAGTCCATACAGGTACAGCGATGTTCACCTGAGTCAAGGACTTCATCTCTCAGAGATACAGAGAGTGAAGGACTTAGGTTTATGGGATGTGCTAATCCCTCCAAGGGTTTTCAGGCCTAGAGTCTTAGCCCAACTACTACAAACTCCAAGTTAGGCATTCTAATGTCACAAGTGAAAAAAAGAAGAACAAAATCAGGGCTACTGTAGCATCATTTTCTGTGGTCAGAGTGGAATTGTACCAAGCCCTCACAACTAAATGACAGTGGCATCAGAAGACAGGAGATGCACACTCACAGTATGGGGAGCACTCTGGTGCCCCAAGAACACTGACTATGAGGAGGAAGTGAGAGTAAGCATATGTTAGGGTTATGCTTCTTCTTTTGTTAAGATAGTGTAACATTACATGGGGAATGTGTGAATAAGCATTCCAAGTATGAAGTTTGTTCATGGAGCATACTTTAATACCTTCATCCAATAAAAGCTGTGGGGATAAATTGGAAATATCAATACACTGAAGAGAAGTCTGATGCTCTAAGCAGAAGATTCAAATAATGCTGTGAGAACAATGAAGTTTACCTGTTTGTGGCTACTAGAAGTTGCAATAGCTCTACTAAGAATAGCAGAATTGAGGTGAGATTTCTAGTAAAGACGCTGACAAATGTTTTTATGCCGTAAAGTGTGAACTAAATGGAAAAAACAACCAGAAGCTACCATCATTTGTCCACATGAGTGTAAAGCAAACTGACCACTTGTCAATTACAGAATATCAGAAGAAACACCAAGTACCGTGTAGTTATGTAGCCATCATAGCACAAAAAAAATAAAAGCCTCCTGAGAATGCACTCCTAGACAATTTAGCTGTGCTAATTGTAACGTGCATTCTCCCACCAACCTGGTCCCAGAGACATGTCAGTCCCAAATGAACATGCAGGATGCTGTATTAATTATGAAACTGTTGGCTGTTTGTAATGGTTTCTTGTTGGCTAGCTCTGACTCAATTTAAAAACCCATAACTGCTAATCTGAGTATTTCCACATGGTCTTCTCTTACCAGAGAAAGGGTCCAGACCTCTTACTTCTCTCACGAATTACATGGTGACTGACTGTGCCTCTCTTTCCCAGAATCCTCCTCAACTCCTAGTCCCACCTATTTTGCTTCCCTATTGTTCAACAGTGCTTTATTCATTAACCAATAAGACAAACATTTACACAGAAGGACTTCTCCCATCATCTCCTCTTTTTTGTCTGAATAAAAAGAAAGGTTTTAACTTTAACATAGCAAAATCTAAGCAAGAACTTTAAATACAATATTTAGTCCATTAGTGTTAGCAAGATTTAAAGAAAGTATCATCTATCCTGTCTTTGTGAGTCTAAAGTCTTATACGTAGCTTATCTTTTATTATAACCAAGGAAAACTGTAACTATCTGTCTTCAACTCCATCAAAGACCACAGAAGGATAATATATAAACACTAAAATTGGCAGAGACACCTCACTACCTGGACATTCACCCAAAGTTCCTCTGTAACGTTGGGGCATCCATCTTCAGTCTATAGGCCACAGGCAGACTTCTCAGAAAAGCAGGAAATTTTAAATTGTTCATCTGAATTGGCAGGTTTTTAGTCATTTTTCTGTGTCCTGCAGAATGTCTGGCACACTCTTCCATGAAGCACGAACCCTGTAGGACTGTCCATCAAGTTCAGCAGTCACTCCCCTATCAGTCTTGCATGTCCAGTTTATACAGTAACAATCAAATAATCCAGGCAAGAGCAGTTTCTTGCCCAAACGGCTAATCTTGCCATGTTGAAAGCAAACTCCACGAGAGTTTCTTCGGTGCCTAACTTCCTCTCAGATGTAATTGGTTTGTCAGGAGTAGTTGTGTCTCACTATAATGAAAAAAACCCTAAACCATTTAAATGCCATATATTCTGTAGGTCTTTGAAAAGTTTGAAGAAAATCTAGCCATCTCAATTATATCTCTGTATATCTAGAAAACCTAACTAACCTAACTATAAGTATTGATTATTACAGGTAACTATCTATAATCTGCACTTAATTATACATTTAATTTTAAAAGAACTTTATAAACACAATATCTAAACAAGAGGAGAAATATATATATCATAAAATTGATCTTAAATTTGTATCAATAAATGAAAATCCATACCAATACAAAGTATTCATCTCCATACCATAATCTCCCTTTTAGCTTTAAAAAGATATTAGTTGTGATCATTAAACATTTATAACCAACTCCATTTAAATAAAAACAAAAATTTATAAACAGCATTTGGGAATTTGGACGTTATTCATTCCAAACTGCTTCCTGCTAGTTGGGGGCGCCGTCCATACCATGGGGATCATGACAAAACACAGAAACCTGGCTAAGTTGTATTTGTAGTTTCCAAGGCTGCATCATCTCAGCTGTTTTAGATGTTGGATCACCTGAGCCACTGCTTCAGAGAGGATATGGCTATGACTGTCTACCCTTTAACCTCATCAAAGACCTCAGAAGGGAAATGACATTACTAGGGTAAGCAGGCCATGCAAGTGTGGCACTTCCTTTTTTTCTTGGTTTTTTTCAAAGCAGGGTTTCTCTTTATTGTTTTGGAGCCTGTCCTGGAACTCGCTCGGTAGGCCAGGCTGGTCTCGAACTCACAGAGATCCACCTGCCTCTGCCTCCCGAGTGCTGGGATTAAAGGCATGTGCCACCAACGCCTAGCAAGTGTAGCACTTCCAAAGGTGCAAGTGAAGACAGAAACAGCAGACTACCTGGACAGTCACCCAAGGTCTCACAGCAATGTCAGGGCCACCAACATTGGCTAAGGCCTAAAGTATCATATGGACATCTCAGAAGCAGGGAAATTGAAAAACTCTCTTACACTGACTTGGTAGGATCAGAGTTTTAGCATTAATAAATGCAATTTTGATAAACTGGCAAAGCACTGACTACAGTTTTCAGGAGTTCTTGCATTTCTGTGGATTTTACTGGTCCTGGTTTTTAGGACTATATAGAGGCCTTTTCAGCATTACTGCATTGCATCTAGACACATATGACAAAACTCTGCTGAAAGCCAACTTCTTCCTGTCTGACACAGATCAACATCAAGGAAGGTATGAACCCTGCAAGCATGTGCAACTCCCTCCTCCTCCTCTTGCTCAACATCTTTTTTTCAGTGAATATAGACTTAAAGATATGTTCCATCGTGCTAAATCCAGGCCCTATGAAAAACGTTCATGCCTTTTAATCCAAAGCCAAAGCCTTTTGTTATGACACCAAGATAAAAGTCTACTCCAGCTATTTTACAGGTACCTGCATGTTCCTGGAAAAACCCAACCTACAGGGTCCCTCCAGATACACCATTCCTTGCACCAGCTTGTGGCAGACCCTGCACCAGTGTCTGGGCAGGGCGTTGGTGGCACATGCCTTTAATCCCAGCACTTGGGAGGCAGAGTCAGGCAGATCTCTGTGAGTTTGAGTCCAGCCTGGTCTACAGAGTGATTTCCAGGACAGCCTCCAAAACAATACAGAGAAACCCTGTCTTGGAAAAAAAAAAAAAAGGAAACAGCCTCTGAGCGCTCCAGGATGGAAGCTAAGCAAATGATTCTCCACCCATACCTCCCACTGAGCATGAGCCCAACTGACTGCCAACTACCCCTCCCTTCATCATCTCTTGCCAGCATGAAGTAGCCAGACTTAAACTCTCCTCTGGAGCTGCCATCTCCAAACCTTCTCAAAGAAAGCCCACCAAGCAGCAGCTACACCCCCAGAGGGTATATGAGGTCTGTCCCACAGACTTCCCCTCATGGTTTTCCCTCATGTCTTCTCCTCTTTCCTGGGACCACTCAGGAATGTTTTGTTCAGATTAAACCTGGACTTATTCATTTGGCTTGATCTGATTTATTGCATTGGTGGAAAAACACACAGGTTGCAGAAACTTTTCACCAAGCCCACTGTATGCTTGGTCTGTCATGTTCTTTCAATACTCCATGTTCCCTTTGTGCATCACAGCTTGGTTAGCTTTGCCCCATGTATGTTAGCTTTCTTCTGACTCTGTCCCATTTATCCCCTGGAAATAATGCAAAAGATGCTGCGTTTCTTGTTGGGGTCGATAAAAATGACTTTGATTCATCTTGACTTAAGGTCACAGAGTTCAAAAGTATCCTTACTCTTCCAAAGTTAAAGTCATAAGATCTAAAGGTCTAAGGCATGGCTACTGTGGGGTGTTTGGTCTTAGGCATGAATGTCTTATCTAAAACACAAGAGACTTGATCTAAGGTATGGTTACTCTTAACCCTCAAGATCAGATAATGAGAGATTTAGTCTAAGTTGTGATTACAAAATGTTAGGAGAATTAAGAAAGTTTGTTTGTTCCTTATATCATGATAAAGAAGTGTTCCCCTGTTTAGCTGGGGTATATAATAATGTTGAAGAATAAACTTGGCATATTCTATATTCACTGGACTGCTCTCCTGACTCTATTCTGTATCTCTGTCTTTTCCTTAGTATCTTTATCTGCCATTTGCAATGCACACTCCCCCTCTCAGGTATGAACCTAGCAATTGAGATGGATCTGAATAAAGACCCACAAAGATGGGTTACTACAGGTGGCACCCAATGGGGGGGCACAGACAAAGAAAAGTTCCCATAATTTCTTAATAAACTTTCTTGGAATAAGATACAGCTTCTACAATACATCTCAGGCTCACTTGTCCTGTCTTCTTTATCTCTGATCTCCCAGGCCTTTCTGCTCAGGACCCTGTCACTGAAAAATAACCTATTGGTCAGGGTCATCACAGATAGCCTGCTTTGTTTCAATGAAACAAAACAATGTGCAGGAAAGAAATTTTCTGGTTTGTTTAAGATACCTAAGAACTGTTTCTGTCTTGCCATACTTGTATGGCCAGTGGACATGTCACCAGTTGAGAGCCCATGGATAATAGAAGAAAGCAGTGTGTGTGAGGCACAGTTCATGAGTAGACAGGGCAAAGACAGGGAGGCAAGAACACAGGTTTGAGAAAGACAATAACCTCAAACTGATGAACATTTACCTCAGATGGAGAGCCCAAACAAAACATAAGGGAGATGGGACTGGTTTTTCAGATGTCCCAATTACAGAAACAAACTAAGTAGCAAAATATGGTCCAACAAAAAAATGAAAAGAAAATTTCTTAAACTAAATATATAAGCTATATAAGCTGCTTGTGATATAATTTTATTTCTTCTTTTGCATGTGTACATGGTATGTATGCATGTTTGTTTGTCTGTTCACATGTGTGTAGGTGCATATCAGTGGTATATATGTGTACATATGGAGGCAAAAGTTTGATATCAGGTGTCTTTAATCATACTGTACTTTATTTACTGAGTCAGGATCTCTCAACAAAGTGCAGAACCCACTTATTCAATTATTCTGGTTAGCCAGCTTGTTCCAGTAGTCTCCTATCTCCATCTCACAAGCACAGGGATTGCAGGTGGGCTGACATACCTCCCAGTTATTTACATAGGTGATGCAGTCTGAAGTGTGATCTTACTGCCTATAAGGAAGCTATAGAGCAACTGACCTATCTCTCCAGTTCCTAGACACACCATCTTCAAAAGTTGTCATGGAGATGTTTACTGGCACCACAAAAAAACAACTCTAGGAAAGCAATTCATGGATTAATTATACCAATGAAGATGTAGAAAGTGTAAATAAAATCACACAAATTCTGGAATAAAAATAAAATAATTGAAAAATATGTTAGTTTAAGCAAGGATGGGGTTAAGGGACTGGAGGAGAGAAGGGGTAGATAATGGTTTAAATGAAACTAAGAACGTATGAGAAAACCTATGGAAACCCAATAATTTGTAAGTGTGGTAGTTTGAATATAATTACCTCCCATAATCCCATAGTCTCATAATCCCATAATTTCAGAGGGAATGGCACAATTAGGAGATATGGCTTTGTAGGAGTATGGCCTTGATGGAGGAAGTGTGTCACTGTGGGGCCAGGCTCTAACATTTAATATACTCATCATACTGCCCAGCCTGTCAGTCAACTTCCATTTTCCTGCAAAATGTAGCACTCTCAGTTTCAGCACCATGTTTCCTGCATGTTGCCACGTTCCATGTTCAGTCTAGCATAATAGACTGAACCTCTAAAACTGTAATCAAGTAACCCTCAATAAAATGTTTTCTTTATAAGAATTGCCATGGTCATGGTGTCTCTTCACAGCAATATTAACTCTAACTAAAACAGTAAGTCTATTTAAACTTTTAAAGGAGTTTGAACTGAGTAACCCTGCATAGGTGGACATCGGCTATTAAACAAACATCTCAGTGCCAGTCATGGGATTACCTACAAGTTCTTGGTCAGGAAGACCCTAGAGATCCCCAAAACAACACAGGCTATTGTCATTGTCCTTAATTGTCCAAAGTTACTATGAGGTAAGATCCTATTGCTGAAGATACCACATGGTTGCCACATAAATAAAATAGTCGTTTGTACTCTAACAAAGCTTACCTGAAGGTCATAGGGTAGAGCTAGCCACTAATTAAACATAGATATCTGGAGGTTGGTACAGACAGATAGGAAGTGGTATGGCTGGGCAGAGAGAGGATTTTAAGACAGGAAGAGACATGAACTTGGTCTTCTCAGCTGAGGAGTTATCAAGGTAAGAGTTGGCTATGGCTTGCTTTTTTTCTCTCTCAAATTTTCAACATTTGCCCCATATCTGGCTGCAGATTTTTATTATTAAGACCAATGAAAGTGTGTGTTATAATCTGTAGTTGACCAGAAAATCTCCAAGCTCTGGTAAGCTTTCATAATTCTAGAATGCACTGTTCAAGCTGCTGAGGAAGACGTCATCAACAGTCTTGCCCTGTAACATCAACCACCCATGCAAAATGACTACTGGTGCAATGCTGGTATGAAGGTTTGAAGGTCATGTGGGTAAACTATTGGTTTCAGAATGAATTTGAGGTCTCCCACTCTACAGGAGAGAATTCATGTCTGGTGGTGTGAATCGATTAAAAACAAAGGTGTGGTGGTTTGAATGTAATCTGCTGCCGTAAGCTCTTAAGAAGTGGCACTATTAGGAAGTACAGCTTTGTTGGAGTATGTATGGCCTTGTTGGAGCAAGTGTGTCACTGTGGGGGAAGGCGAGGACAGGCTTTGAAGTTTCTTATTCTAAAGTGTCTGAGTCCATTTCCTGTTGCCTTATGATCAAGATGTAGCCTTGTCTGCCTGTACAATGCCATGATCCCTGCTGTGATGATGATGTCATAATCTAAAACTGTAAATCAGGCAGCCCAAAGAGTTGCCATGCTGAAGGTATCTCTTCATATCAATAGAAACCCTAAGACCGAAGTTGGTTCCAAGGACTGGGGTATTCTTGGGATATGCCTGACTACAGCACAAATACTAGTTGGTTTAATAATGAAAGCTCAGACAGATATTGAGGTTAAAGCTGAAGATAAGAAAAATAAAGTAGCCAGTCACTAGAGAGTTCTCTCTACCAGTCACTAGAGAGTTCTCCTTTCTACCAATGCTCAGACTGAAGGGCCAATCCTACCCTCAGATTGTATCTCCAGACTGCACTGCTCCTCAAACTCCTTTGTTCCTCTCCCCTTCTGCATTATATTCCTCTCTAGTTCTGAGATTAAAGGCATGGTATCCCAAGTGCTAAGATCATCTTTGTGTGAGCTCTGTTTCTCTTTTAGACTGAATCAATTTCAAACGGCTCAGGGCGGCAGGCCTTGAACTAACAGAGATCCATCTGCCTCTTTCTTCTGAGTGCTGAGATTAAAGATGTATGCCACCACTGCCTGGCCTCTATGGCTAGCTAGTGTGGCTAGCTTTGCACTCTGATCTTCAAGCAAGCTTTATTTGTTACATCATAAACAAAATATCACCACACGTTCCAACCACAATAAGCAGCAGAACTTGGCAGCTTTGGCCATGTGGTTCTGGAGATAAGGATAGAAGAAAAAGGCTGTGGAATTTTCCCCCAAGAGTAAGGAAAACTTCCGAGGCCAGTCATGTGTCAAATGGAGGCCTAAAGAGGCCATTGTTTGAAGCTATGAGTTTGAAGCCTGGATTTCCTTGAAGACACAAAGATGTTTGAGATGCCAGATTCAGGGGATACCTGCCAAGGAAATCTACTACCAGGAATTGGAAACAACCCAAGAGAAAGAAGTGTGTTATAGTCAACAAAGCTCTGAACAATCGTTTAAACATAAGACATGGAGATGCAGAGTTTGGACTTTGCTCAACTGGTTTTTGGTCCAGTATTTCCTCACTATGCTCCTTTCCCTGTTTTGGAATGGTAGTGTATATCCTGTGACATTATATGTTGGAAGTATGCTATCTGTTTTTTATTTTGATTTTATAAGGAATTACAGTTGAAAAATTGCATGAATATCAGAAGATCCTTTGGACTTTAGACTTTTAAACACTATTGAGGTTGGGATTTAGTATGGAGACTTCTAAAATTGGACTAAATGCATTTTGCATTATGGTGTTATTAAAATCTTATAGGGGCCAGGGAGTGGAATGTGGTAGTTTCAATGTAATTGGCCCCCATAAGCTCATGTGGAATTGCACTATTAGGAGGTGTGGCTTTGTTGGAGTGGGTATGGCCTTGATGGAGCAAGTATGTCGCTGGGGGTGGGCTTTGAGGTTCCCTATGCTCAACATACTGCCCAGTGTCTGAATCCATTTCCTGTTGCTCTCTGATCAAGATGTAGCCAGCACTGTGTCTCCTGCATGTTGCCTTTTGCCCTGCCAGATGAAAATAGACATAACCTCTGAAACTGTAAGTGAGTCCCTCCCCCATTAAATGTTTTCCTTATAAGAGTTGCAATGGTCATGGTGTCTCTTCACAGCAATAGAAACCCTAAATAAGATAGGTGGCTATGGAGATCATAGGCCCAAGATAAGAACCTATTGTTGTTTTGATAAATGTTGTCACACTACCTTCTAAATATGTAGGTCTATCCCCAAAGATTAATGATGCTTTCCACCTTGGTGAGTGAAGCAATAATGTGTGTGTGTGTGTGTGTGTGTGTGTGTGTGTGTGTGTGTGTGTGTGTGTTCAGCAATGATCAATATAGTAAGAATGCAACTGCATGGAGTACTGAGAATAAGTAACTGAGAGTACTCAGCCTTAAATGGGGAGTCTATATTAATTCCCACTCAGGGAGCATCATGGACAGAATGGTTTAAAAGAATGTAAAAATAACCTAAAATTCTGTCTTCTGGACATGACACTGTCATTACACTCACACACTCACAGCAGCTGTATTATCAAACCAGTCAAAATTCCAGCATGGACCAGGTATGGTGGCACATGCATTTAATCCTAGCACTTGGGAGGCAAAGACAGGATGTTCTCTGTGTGTTCAAAGACAGCCTGGTCTATACAATGAGTTCCAGGACACCAGACTACAGAGAGGCACTTTCTAAAAAATAGGGAAAAAAATCAGCATAGTTGGGGGAGGGGCTCACAAGTCCCCACCACTTCCTAGGAAGCTATTAGCAGTTGATAGTTGTTAGGACAAGGAGAGACAGTTTTGTTTGTAAGTGTGGCCACTGGTGTGTTGCTCATGTTCTAGTGATGGCCCTACACCTATGCATCTACAGGTAGAAGTCCCTGAACTCACACTGTGTTATAAGTAAAAAAAATAACAACAACAAACAAAAAGCCATTCATTGGTAGAGGCTGTGGGATGGGATGAAGGGGAAGGATATGAGGGGTGGATATGATCAAAATGCATTATGTGCATGTATAATTCTCAAAGGATGAAAACCTCCATGTCTGTCTCACACTATATCTCAGACATACACACAAACATGCTAATTAGAACTGATAAAGTAACTTAACATTTCAGAATATAAAATTAAAATTCAGAAAAGAACGCTTTCTATACAATATGCATCATTTAAAAGGAATTTTTTAAAAATCCATTTCCAATATCATGAAACAAACTGAAACATTCCCCCAAATTGTACTGCTTTCTCTTTTTTAATTGTATTTAAATTTAAAACAATCTTATTTTATATACCAATCCCAGTTCCTGCTTCCTCCCATTCTTCCATGTCCCCCAATCAATATCCCATCCATCCCCCTTCTACTCCCCAGGGAGGGTGAGGCCTCCAATGGGGGATCATCAAAGTCTGTCATATCATTCAGGGCAGGGCCTAAGCCCTCCCCTGTGTATATAGGCTAAGAGAGTATCTCTTCATAGGGAATAGGTTCCCAAAGTACATGCTCTAGGGATAAATACTGGTTCCACTGCCAGAGTTCCCATAGAGTGTCCTGGCCTCCCAACTGACACCCACTTTCAGGAGGCCTGGTTTGGTCCTATGCTGATTCCCCAGTTGCTGACCTGAGCTCCCACTAGCTCAGGTCATCCATTTCTGTGGTTTTTCCCAGCATGGTCTTGACCCCTTTGCTCACTACTCCTCCTTGTCTATAACCAGATTCCAGGAATTTGACTCAGTGTTTAGGTATGAATTTCTGCTTCTGCTTTCCATCCGCTACTGGGTAAAAGCTCTAGGATAGCATTTAAAGTAGTCATCAATCTTATTATAGAGGAGGGACATTTAAGGTAGCCTCTCCATTATTGCTTAGATTTTTAGATGGGGTCATCCTTGTGGATGCCTGGACATTTCCCTAGTGCCAGATTTCTCTTTAAACCTATAATGGCTCTGTCTACTAAGGTATTTCTTTCCTTGCTCTCTTTCTCTGTTCTTCCCTTGCCTCAATCTTCCTGTTCAGAGGGTGTATTCCTCTCTCTGCCCAGCCATATCACTCCTGTCTCCACCTCCCTGGTGCTGGGATTAAAGGCCTGCGATGCCAAGTGCTAAGCCAAGTGCTAAAATCACATTTGTGTAAGCTGTTTCTCTTTTAGACTGGATGAATTTGGTGTAATCAGTGTGGCCTTGGACTAACATATCCATCTGCTTCTGTCTCCTGAGATTTGGGATTAAAGGTGTGTACCACCATTGCCTGGCTCTATGACTGTGGCTATCATTGCATTTTGACCCCCAATGGCTTTATTAGATCATAATGTATCAACCCACAAGTCCATTCATTCACTTGCATTAGAGTGTACTTCATCAGGATTCCATCATGTAATATCCAACCTTGTGGACTGGCAACTTCTGGATTTTTGAACTTTCATTCATAACCAGCCATTGTTGGATTAGTTGAACTCTAACCTGCAAGTCATTCTAAGAAATCTGCTTTCTGTAAACATAGACAAAGAGATTCATTCTCTAAATCCTGCTACTCTAGAGAACTCTAATATAGAAGCCATACTCTCCTCTAGATTGACAAGTGTTCTTAGCCACAGAACAATCACTCCATGCTCTAGAGAGTACTTCTCAACATTTCTTTAAAATATCCTTTAGGTGAAGGAGAAAAGAAGGATGTCAGTAGAAAAACCAACATGAACAGTCATGATCCTATATGATGTCTCCATGTGAGTCATGAAGTTCTTCACACACTCATTTATTTTTATTTGCTGAATCACATGCTAATCCTCCCTCCACACTGCTATGAAAATTGGTGGAAAATAGGCAGAAAAAGCTCTTGCTGAAATGTTTATACTGTAGTTAGAAATATACTTCTTGACTGTTATTTTAAAAAACCAAGCATTCTATTTAATTGATGCTATTAAAACATCCCCTTAACTCTAAAATACCTGGGTATTAATGCATTCATTAATCCTGAAGTTGTTGCTAATTAATATAAATGGAATGAAAACAAGATAAAGAAATTCTTCGCCACCAACAAAGTTCCCCCAGAAGATACACAAAGGAACCCTTCAGTCTGAAGATGAAGACAAAAATACCTGTGAGGCCACTGGGAAGAGTGAAACCATGTGTGAAAATGGTTAAGAAAGAAATGGGTGAAAACAACATTATTAAATGAAAGGAACTAATACACAACTTTTAATTAATATTCAAGTCAATACTTGAAAGTCAATGCTTTGCATTCCCCAATAAAAGCAAACAGACTGGAAATTTGGGTTAAATGAAAGTGCATACCTATTTCTTGCTGCAAGAAACACACCTAAAGATCAAAGATAGATACCACCTTAAGGTTAAAAGATGAAAAATTGTAAACCTACTCCATTCTAAACATTGAAAATTAATTTTTTTTGTTTTTCGAGATAGGGTTTCTCTGTGACTTTGGAGGCTGTCCTGGAACTAGCTCTTGTAGATCAGGCTGGTCTCAAACTCACAGAGGTCCTCGTGCCTCTGCCTCCCGAGTGCTGGGATTAAAGGCGTGAGCCACCACCGCCCAGCTGAAAATTAAATTTTAAAACATCTTGTTTTTTTTTAATCAGGGATATGGAAAGAGTGAGATTATTTGATGGTACAATGGATGCATTTAATTTTGAGAAGAGGAACGCAATGCTGTTTTGCATGACAGCCATGTTACCTTGTTTGGTAATTAGCAGAGGGCCGGGTTTGAATACAAAACTAACCATCAACTTTTTTTGTGGCTTCCAGTCATATAAAGTACATCAATTTTTATACCCAGCCCAACGTGCAACACATGGTAAGAGAGACTACACTTATGGAATCCAAAGATGTTAATAAATCAATACAGAAGTGGAGTCCTGATTGATCACAGCTGTGGGATAAGGACTCAGGAAGCTTGTTTCTCCTGACATCTGCAAGAAGGGGCAGAAGTGGGGTTTATAAGTACTAAACCATAAACACACCTATGCCAAGGTACATTTACTTTTTTCACCAATCAGGGATGAGAGTATTTCCTTAAGTGTTCCATCATTATCAAGTGGCAAAGAATGAATGGCAAACAATGAGATACATAAGTTCCTTCTATTGTTAGTAACAACCAAAATGTATTAGGGAACTAAGGGGCAGAACAGACTATTTCTCTTATTTAAAGAGGAGGTTGGTCAGCCATGGCACAGTTCCAAGCTTCACCAGGGCCTGGAAACTAGAACCATGTTTCACCCTACAGGTAAAATGGAGGCTAAAGTCACAATGGCAATGCTTAGGACAAGGTTCTTTTGCCTGCTCCCTTCAAAATAAATCTGGCAGGTGAGTATACACACATGTAGTAATCACAATTAGATTTCATATTTTTAGCCTGTTGAGATACAATGAGACATGGCTTCCTAGTGGAATTTCACCTTCATAGCTTAAATAGATCTCAGTAGTATCCTATCCAATAGTAAATTAGAGATAGAACAAAAGTGACAGACACAGATACTTTGTTTTCTTGGGGTGGGTGTCATGGGAAAATATTCCTACCAATAAACCTTTAGGGTTACTAGATTTCAGATCTAACACCCATAGATGATGAACTGAACCATCAAGAAGGACTCAGCTCCTTCTGAGCAGCATCAGAAGACAGGTACCAACACCATCCCAAGAGTCTGTGTGCACATTGTCAATTATGGTAATAGTCCCCTCTGATTTCTGTCCTGATGGTGTCATTGTTAGCAAGTGACAGCTTCTCCTTTATTCTTGCCTTCTCACAGAAAGAATTCACCAAGACAAAATTTGAGCAAAGTTTATTTAGCAAAGCAAAGTAACTCAAAGGGATTGTACACTCCAAAACAAGATCGGAGCAGGTTGATCTGAAGGTGGGAGGTAGCTCATTTGGACTCTGAATAATGGAATGTATAGAAATTTCTTATGGTCCCAATTCTACAATCTTATTTTCAATTACTCTCTTGGGAATTTCCTTTCTCCTATGTTAAGGAAATTGTTCCAGAGCCAAGATGTTCCTACATTACTTCCTTCCCTGCTTATCATCTTATTCATTGGTGGCATGTGTGGTCATTGGGAAAGTCCCCTGGTACCTTAGTTTCTTTCATGGCAGGAGGAGCCTAACTGTAGCTTCAAGGGAACATTGCAACCATCAAGAGACACAGCCACCAATGCACAGCCATGGTCCTCTTGACTCCCTCCCTGGTCAGGAAGTACCCAACTAGAAAAAGGTGGGTGTGCATGACCTTGCTACCCTCCTGCTCATATCTGCTTAGCTACATGCTCTTAACAACCACAGGACCTTTCCAAAACTTTGCTGATGTTAACCATTGATTTATAGTGCTGCTTTGCTCAGAAAGGAATTCCTGCAGAATTTTTTTCATAAGGATTTTAACAAACGAATTATTCTTTGATATTTAATATACTAGAAAGTTACTATCAACAATAATATAAGTACTTGCTTCTGACAAGTAAGAATATTGACACTTTGAAATGGCTCAGTGGTTAGGAGCATTGCCTGATCTTGTAGATGATCCAGGTTTGATCCCTGCACCCACATTGCAGCTTTCAGCCACTGAAAACTCAATTCCCCACGGTTAAGTACTGAGCTGAACTTAAGAAAGCCAGTAACAGAGAGGGAGGACTGATGACCAAAGGGATTAAGACTGGGCTGGTTTAACCCCCAGAAACAGCTGACCTGACAAGGGTTAACTCTTGAATCCCAGGCATCAGCCTGGGAATCCAGCATGGGACTGATCAAGACCCCCTGAATGTGGGTGTCAGTGAGGAGGCCTAGGGAATCTATTGAGCCTTGGGCAGCAGATCAGTACCCATCCCAAGTATACACATGGACTTTGGACTCCCATAGAACAATGTGAGGTGCACTCTCACCCTGAACTCTTGGGGGAGGGTCTAGGCCCTGCCCTATATGAAATGACAGACTATGGACACCACCATGGAGGGCCTCACCCTCCCTGGGGAAATGAGGAGATAATGGGGGGGTTGGGGGAGGGCACGGGAGGAGGGAGGGAAAGGGAGAGGGACCTGGAATTGACTTGTGAAGCAACCTTGTTTCTAATCTAAATTTAAACTGAAAAATAAATAAATAAAAAAAGAATAAAAAAAAAAAAGAAAACTCAATTCCCAGGGGATCCAATGCCCCCTTCAGGCTTCTAAGTGTACTGTATGTGCATGGTGCGCAGACATATATACAAGCCGAACATTCATCCATACAAAATAATATTTTATTTAAAAATTATTTTACTCGGACCTTAGCATATGCTTCAATTTAAGTAATTGAATTGGACTATGAGTGTCTAGAATATGTAAATACCTATTTTAATAGAAATTTTAGTATGCCTCATTATACAGTAAATTCAATTTTATTCTTCTTTGGATTGCCACTGACAATTTGTCAAGTTTTTTCAGTGAGAGTTGATATAAAAGAGATTCATCAGAGTAAAAACTAATTTTTAATTTCTGCAACTGAAGAATTAAAAAGATATTGTTAATTTTTTACTAAAAAGTTATTAAAATTAATTTTTACTAAAATAACAAAATATTTAATTGCAGACTTCCTACATTTTGTGCATGAGCCATAGACTATAGACAGTGTGGAAGAAAGATGTGATGAAAACATTAAAATGAGAAGGCCTGTGGAACAGAGGGAAGAGTTAAGGCCTTGCCTTAGTCCATTTTTGTTGCTATAATAGAAAACCGGAGAAAATAGACCCTCCTGTCTCACAGGACTGGAGACTGACAAGCCCAGAACCAAGGTGCCACCAACTCTCCAGGACATGTTTGTGGATTACAGCAGAGTGGGAAGTGTCACACTGACAGAGCTGTTTACCTGCAGTCACTCTCATTATCACGGCATTAGTCAATTGTGAATGTTGGAGGTGTCCATAAAAAGCAACTCTTCCCCTGCCAACTCTGGGCCTCTGGTGTCAGAGTCAGCAGCAAAGACTTTAATCACGGTTCTAGAGCCCAGATGTGAAATAGTTTGGAGTGGAGGGTACAGATGAAAACTTTGCAAACAGCTGTCTACAGATGACCTCAGGGACAGAGATCAACAAAGGTCACACAAGGCCTCCAGTGCCCCCTGCTGGCCTGGGCTTCCTCCTATAGAGCACCTCTCTTAGGATGGCACATCTGTGTCTGTGTACATTTACATTTACAGAATAAAGACATTGCAACTGAGCATCAGTAAGAGTCACCAAGGTTTTATGAACCATGCTTTGTGCCACTAACTGTGCTGGGAGGGCTTGACAGTTCAGTGCATAGATCTGGGGTGGAAGGTAAAGCAATGGAGATGAGCTTTGCAGTCAGGAGTCAGGACACAGGGTTTCAGACATGTTTCAGCTTCTTTTGGCAGATCCAGCGGTTGTCTGCAGAACAGGTGTCAGAAAACACTTCTGTCTTCGAGATAACAGCACAGCTGTCTTCTTTGGCCTTTCCAGTGACCTGTAATCTGAAGAGCAAAGAATAGATGCTCCTAGTCTTTAGGATTTTCTAAAAGTGATCATATCAGCCATTTTTGAATATGTAAGGATACTGCAGATTACACAGTGTTGAAGCATAGTAAACACAATAATAAACATTATAAACACTAAAGATACTGCCAATCAACACCACTAGAATTTTCAGTTGCACCCTCATTGGAGAAGAATTAGTTCATCAAGCATATTTATCATGATGTATGAAAAGGAGAAGGTATGAGAATCTGTCATGAAATCTCCTAGATGTACAACTGACATGTCATGTGACCATGTGGAAAACATCTTCATTATGTTGAGCTTCAAGTTCCTTAAACACAAGTTATAACCAACTACTGCTTAGGGAAGGCATTGAGGTATATTTACATTAATGTACTACAAAAGTTACATGGTAGGTGCTCAGTAAATGTATTCAACATACAGAATGAACACAGTGGGTCTACAGAATTAGATGCACAGAGAAAAAGAGCCTCAATTCATGTGGAAGAAACTCAGGTTTCTTCCTGTCTCATTCCAGAGATGGTGGATCTTTGCTTTATCATGACACTACTCCCACACACAGGGTTCCTGTGGATTGCTGAATGTGGGTTGAGGCCAGATGTAAAGCACTATAACAGGGATCTTATAGGGTGATTATGAGGAAGGGGTGAGTTCAAGACCAACCTGTGTCTAGCAGAGATGTCACACATCAGGCAGTAGGCAGGGCTCCATCACAGCTGTCACTTTTCCTTTGTTTATTTCTGCATGGAGCCCTTGAGCCATAGCAGCAAATTTGATGTCACCCAGTGCCCTGCATGCTAATCATCTATGAACTCCCTTCAACTGGACTTCTGTAAATGTCCCTACATTTCTTCATGCTTTAGCTTCTTTCTTCAATCTTCAAGCCAAACTGCTTAAATCAACGACTTCTTTTCCAAAAGCCCTTGACAGATTCCCAGGACCTCCCCAGCAAGACTTCCAGTGACGACTTTAACATTATCTCATTTAATTCTCAAAATATTCCTGCTTGCAAAATTTTTGCTTTCCCCTTGTTTTCCTAGTCTGAAAACAAGGGATCATAGAGCTAATTTAGAGAAGAGATGGGGTAAGAAAGGAAAGGTCAGAGAATGTGTAGAAGTCAGAGAACAATTTGGGGGGAGCCTCCCTTCTACCTTGTTTCTGACATTGTGCTGTGGATTCCAGACTCTCTGGCCCAGGTGCTTCTGGGTGATTCTCCTGTCCCCTCCTGCCCCTCTGGTGCAGGAGTGTTGTGATACAAATGTGGACTTCTGAATCTGGCTTTTTATATAAGAGTTCTGTGGGATGTCACACTGTAATGTTTATACAGTTAGAGCTTTTACCCAAAGCCATTACCTCAGTCCAGTTAAAACAAAAACAGATTTAACTGACTCTCTTTATATTGTAACAGGAAAGCCTCAAAATGTACCTGCTCACTACTGTCTAACGACAGCATCTCTTTATCCAAAGAGCAGAAGCACACAGCCACTGAGATAAATCCTCTGCCTTACTTGGATTTCTTCACGTGTCATCATATTTTTACTATGAATTAAAATCATGTAAACATTTTACATCATAGTACAATTACACACAAACACACGCACATACACACACACACACACACAGAGAGAGAGAGAGAGAGAGAGAGAGAGAGAGAGAGAGAGAACCAACACACACAAAGGAAAAATCAAATCTTACTATATGTGAAATTATTTTTAAGCAGCAATGTCTACTTTGGTTCTACCTAAAGAAATTCACTTAATGACACACAAAATTGTATGGCAACATTTTTCCACAATTTTAAAGTACTGCTTAAGAATTTCAGTGTAGAGGCTAGAGAACTAGCTTAGAGGGTAAGAGTGCTTACTGCCATTGCAGAGGACCCAGGTTCAAGGCCCAGCAACCTCAGGGTAGCTCACAACCATCTGTAACTCCAGTTCCATGAAAATTAATGACCACATTAATTTTCTGGCCACACTCATACACTCAGGCACACATACATAAAATAAAACAATTTTTTTTATTTCTAGCTGAGTGTGTGAATGAAAAAAAAGAAATTCTATGATTTCCAAGCAGACATGTTCCCCATGTTCCCTGTCTTTTAAAATTCCTTTGTAAATAAATATACACACATACATTATCATAAAGGGTTGATGTCTATTTGTACAAGAAATTTTTCAACTTATTTTAGAATTGTCTTTTCAGCTTATTTCAAGACTCAAGAATTTATAAAGTAAATCAAAACTACAAAAGTAAATTTTCAGTAATATGGATGTGAATTGGATATTCAGATGAGCTCATTTAATACTCACAGGTCAGGGTTTAAAGTAGAGCCATTGATCCACTTCCACATCTTCTCTGCTGATACATAATGCAGTCCAATAAAAAACTGATGTTCTTTGCTCTTTAAGAAATCCCGGATGAATTTCTATAATCAAAACATAGTGGGAGACGTAATCATCAATCTGTTTATCATGACTGACTTTCTTGTACCAAACTTCTAAAACACTATGTCTGCTATTTGAGCTCTTCCTAGTTCCCCACCATCATAAGTCTGTCTCCTTTGTAAAATTGTTCCCTATGTATTTCTACTTTTAATTGATTTGGCCCATTATTGTCAGTTAGTAATTCATAAATCCAATTAGTCTCTTAGATTATGAGCTGCTTAAAATCCAAATCTCCATTTCCTCAACGTAGACAATTGGCTAAGTCCAGAGACGTCAACACAGATTCAAGAAAGAATTATGTTCTAACTGGGCAATTTTATTTATCTGTTTACCAATTCTTCTTCATCTTCAATGAACAACAAAGTGGCTTCTTTCACAGAGCAATCAGTTAGACCTTCAGACCAAGGTCCTGAAGTTTGAGAAATAAATAAGCATTTCTCTCGGTATGAATGCCAGTCTCTCGGGCACTTTAGCATGGCTGATCCCCCTAGAATAAGAAATATTTGTTTATTTCTGCCCTGTTCCTGCTGCACCACAATCAACTCCACACAGTAGCTTCTTCATCAGAGCATGCCAGAACAAGGTTAATGCTGTCATGTGTCAAGGAATCCAAATTAATGACAAAGGATTCATTTTTTTGTTTCTATTATTAGCTTCACAAAAAATAAACTTTAACATATTGATTAAAATAATCAGATATTCTGCTTTTTCACTTGTTATCTGCCTTTTAGTGATCATGTGCACCATCAGCCTGAGGCAGCATGGCCAGTTGCCTACAAACATAAATGTCAAGATCGCCCAATTCAGTGCAACTCCCAGCAACAATATTTACAGAGTGCATGGCTCCCTGCGATTTCTTAATGGTTTATTTTGGATGTTTTCTAAGACATAAAAGGTGATATAGTGTCTTCATTGAGGGCTCTTATGGACTTTAACTGAGGTAACATGTATGCAAAATTTCTTAGGAAATTTAAGCCGCACAGTTACCTTTTGGTTCAGTCCTGTTCTCTTGAGCAGCCACACTGCATTTTTCTGTTGGTGGTTTTTGCGCTAAGAATCCCACTATTAAATAAGATCACACAGAGAAGATTAAATGCTGGAATGAATGGTGGTCTATTTCTTTCTTTCAGAGGTGGGGGTTGGCACAGGGTTTCTCTGGGTAACAGGTTGGACTGTCCTGGAACCCCCTATTTAGATCAGACTGGCCTCACATACTCATAGAGACCCACCTGCCCAAGTGCTAGGATTAGAGGTGTGTGTTACCACACCCAGCTTGTTTTATTTCTTATTTCAGGAAATCAAGTTATTTCATCTGAACATCTGGACTCAGGATGAAATATTAGCAAATAGGATTGAGGGACAAGTTTTGAACCAGGATATCTGAACAAGAAACACACAGAACATGTGGATTCACACAACTCTGAGGCTGCATATCTTCTGATTGACAAGCCAATCTGTGGGTGTTGTTGAAACTCTCAGATTGCTCGCAGTCACACCAACCCCGAGAAAAGGTTGACTGGGTAAGCTAAATATGAGGGTCTTTTGTGTTCTTTGTTATTACCATCTTTTGTCACAATTTGACTATTACTTTTTATAGCTCTAAATGGATATATGCCAAACCTCATACAACATAATGTGAAGTTTCTACAATGAGCACAAGATATTGTCCTGTAACATTAGATGTCATTGACCTTCCCCTAGGCTCAAGGTGGTCAAATGCTATAAAAGGACTAATGTTTTTGGGGAATTATGAAGCTAAAGCTCTTACCTCACTTACCTGAGACACTGAGTCCAGTCAGGCTCAAGACAAGAAGGATCAGCCAAGCACAGCTGAGTTCCAGGACCAACTGACGCCAGTGTGGGCACTGACAGGCATCTAGGATGAACAAAGAATACACTTGTTAAATCCTCTTGGGTACATCTGAGAGAAAAATCAGAGGTGGTTTCCTACCTACAGAAGACCTCCCTTAATGGGTTGGGGAGATGGCTCAGTCATTAAAGGCTAGGCTCACAACCCTCCCTTAACTACAAGGAGTGTTTCCAAAACTCCTAGTGCACTGATTGAACTAAACTTAATGGTACATTCTGTGTGCACTATTTTATACACACACACACACACACACACACACACACACACACACACACGGGGGGGTAGGGAAGAGTTGATTTTTCCATCTTAACTAAGCACATACTACATATGGTGGCTACAGTTTTCACAACTTGGTGTGTGTCAGTAAAAATGAATTTTTCCACTAAGTAAAATGCTATGAAGTACTTTGTACTATCAGCTTTATTTAAAATAATGCTTTATGGCTGCTCGCTGGGATGACTGTGATGTTGACGTCATTACTTTTTCAATTTGGGGTCAGCACTGACTGAGTGAGTGTTACTAGGACACAAGTGCTGGTGACTAGCAATTCACTTCCTAACCTCAATGTACAAGATCTCCTCATTGCTGCTCAGGACAGTATCTAGATAAAAACATTGAGTTACTTACTCCTATAATTTTATAGTTAATGGTTTAAGACTGCTGTTACATGCAAGTAACAGAAGCTACAGACACTGAAATAGCAAATAAGGAGTTACTATGCAATTATATAACATACACAATATCTATAGCATATAAGGGATAGTGTCCTATAACATGGCATATACAGTGTCAGTAGCAGATAAGGGGTTCTGTGCTATGATATGACATAAAGTATGTCTACAGTAGATAAGGGATTCTGTGCTGTAGCATGACAAATTATATGTATAGCTAATAAGGGGTTCTGTGCTATAACATGATACAAACTATGTCTATAGCAGATAAGTGGTTCTGTGCTATAACATAACATACACTATATCTACCACATTGCACTGCCTAGACACCATGTTTGATATCTCTACTTTCTTTGGTAACCATCGGTAATGAATATCTTATACCTATTAGACTATGAAATTAATTAATTTTTGAAATGTGGTCATAATATCCCACAAATTTGTGAATTTAACTTTATGTTAGACATTTTTAAAAATTGGGTTAGATATGGAAAACAATGTGAGTTTTTTATTATTTTTAATTTAAATTAAAACAAGCTTATTTTACATGTCAATCCAAGTTCCCTCTCCCTCTCATCCTCCTACTCCTCCCACTATCTCCCCATCCCACCCCCTATCCACTCCTCCGAGAGGGTGACGCCTCCTCCCTCTCTACAACTGGATTCCAGTTCAGCTCAGGGTTTAGCTGTGGATGTCTGCTTCTGCTTCCATCAGCTACTGGATGAAGGCTCTATGATGGCATTTAAGATAGTCATCAATCTCATTACAGGAAAAGGACATTTAAGGTATTCACTCCACTATTGCTAAGGTTTAGTTGGGGTCATCCTTGTGGATTCCTAGGAATTTCCCTAGGGCCAGGTTCCTTGTGAAGCCCATAAAGTTTCCCTCTATCAAGGTATCTCTTTCCTTGCTCTCTTTTACTCTGTTCTTCCCCCAATTCAACCTTCCTGATTCTTCATGTGTAGTAACTACGTTTGGCCAGTGAAGCAACAAGAGCAAATGACAAGAACTACATATCCAGTCCTAGGGTAAAGGCATAACAGAGATTACTATAGAGTTGTCCTAAGCTGGAAAGTTTAAGTCTTTAACCTAATATTTCTATCTAGGAAGAAAGAACAATAACCATGACAGTCTAATCTTCAACCCCATCAAAGACCTGAGAAGGAGGATAACAATACTAGAGTAGGCAGGAAGTGCAAGCAAGCAACTACCAAAAGGTGCAGGTAATATTAAATCTTTTTCATGCCCTATTGTTTGTATCTCTGCTTCTGGTGTATCAGATTGAAGGTCTTGTAAGGCCTGTAGTCTATTTATCATTGTTTCTCTCAGTGTTTGAACTTCCTGGACCATATAAGTTCCTAAAGATTTCATTGAATCAGTCAGTTTCTTGTTCCTTTTATTTATATATGATTCTAAACATTTAATATTCTCATCCTTAGATATTATCTGAATGGCATGTAAATTGCCTTCCAGAAACAATGTTTTATCTGCTAGCTTGTCATTAGTCGCAGGCATGGAACAAATTCTTTCTGTTAGTATTTCAATCTTATGTTCCAATCTTTGTATTTTATTTGCCGAATCATCAGACATGGAACAAGTTTTTTTCTGTAAGCCTTTTAAATCTTTCATATATATTGGTTCCCACTGACATTAACAAAACCTTTTGGGTGTGTTGTTGTTGTTGCTGCTGCTGCTGTTTTTTTTTTCAGTAACAGCCACAGGAAAAGTCATAGGACATGACATAACAACCTTACTCATGTTCTCCTCTCCCTTCCCCTTCTCTCCTCTCTCTCCTACCTCCTTCTGCCTCCCCCCATGCTCCCGATTTACTCAGGAGATCTTGTCCCTCTCCCCTTCTCGGGGGTTCATGTACGTCTCTCTTAGGATCCTCCTTGTTTCCTAGCTTCTCTTGGGTTATAGATTATAAGCTGGTTATCCTTTGCTCTATGTCTAAAAATACCTGTTCAATTACATTTGTAGAAGCATCATTTGCAATAGCCATAACCTGGAAGCAACCTAGATGCCCCTCAAGAGAAGAATGGATAAAGAAAATGTGGTACATTTACACAGTGGAGTACTACTCAGGTAAAAAAACAATGACATCTTGAAATTCACAAACAAATGGATGGAACTAGAAGAAACCATCCTGAGTGAAGTAACCCAACACAGAAAGACAAACACAGTATGTACTCACTCATGAATTTTGTTTATAAAGCTAATAACCAGAAATATTGGTTGTCTCTTACATCTCTAATTTAATCACAGTCTCCCTTTGTTCTCATTTAGTTTCTAACACTCTATGCAGTACCATCTTATGAGTGACCTTCTAGATTTAAGTATTAGAACAAAATACTGTACCATTCTGAACAAACTTTCCCATCGCTTTTGGTTTTGCCAGGTTCTGTTTCTCAGATTGGATTTCCTGTAGCTTAGACTACTCCCAGACTTCCTCTGTGGTAAAAGATGACCTTGAACTCCTGATGCTCCTGTCTCCACTTCTCCAGTACTGGAATTACAGCTGTATCATACCATGCATGACTAGGGATTCCTAATTTCTACAGCTATAGCTGTTTTTGTTTTGTTTCTATAATTCCTGGCATGCTTTGAGTTACATGTTAAAATTTGAAACCAGATGTTCTAAAATGTTCCTTATTCTCATTGAGTGGTCAGGAATTGCTCATATATCCATATCTACTTCTTTTTTCTTTTCTTTCTTTCTTTTCATTATCTTTGGTGGCTGAATTGTATGATTGAAATTGCGGACAAACACTAGTGGTCTTAGGACTGTACAGCAGTTTTAGGAAGCTGACAAATAGTCATTAAGTAAGTTAAATCATTTGCTACTGACTATGTCAGAGGAGCAGCAGATGGCAATAGAAGTTTGAGGTGTCGGCCCATCAGGAGAAGAATGCCTTGATGAGTGAATCTCTGACTGACAATGCCCAGAGACCACAGACTCCAAAATGTCTTTTGCTTCTGTTGTGCCTTTCCATGTTTGCTTCTGCCATCTTTCTCAGGTATCTGGAATGCTGTGAATGGGTGGGGGAGATTCCCCACTGCCTATTATGTCGTGTGTTTATCTCATAGAAACATCCTGTTTTACTCAGCATTATTACCTGTGGGTTATTATGAAGATGATTTCCTCCTAAGCTGTACTGTTTAACTGAAGCAACGATTTAATACAATAATAGTGTTAGTTTAAGTAGGATTTTGATGACTGAAGGTTTTTAATAAATATAGTAAAGAATTATGATAGAGATTAGTATAGTGGAAAAATTAATATAGGTAAAGGTAAGATAAAATGTTGCTCCTGCCTTTGATAAAGCAGAGTGTACAAATGATTAAAAAATAAAACAAGAGAGCCAGGCGGTAGTGGTGCACACCTTTAATCCAAGCACTCCAGAGGCAGAGGCAGGCACATCTCTGTGAGTTTGAGGCCAGCCTGGTCTACAAAACTACACAGAGAAACCCTGTCTCGAAAAACCAAATAATAATAATAATAATAATGATAATAAATAAAACAATGAAGTGTCACACAGCTAGAACACATAAATGAGTTTCTATTGAGGAGCTGTATAGACTGACTTAGGCTAAAGATTAAGAAAAATAATTGAGTCCCAATAGCATACCTAGTTTAAATTCTTTTAACCTTAATGGTGGGAGATGTGTCCTCAGGTTTCAGAGTATATCACAGTTGAAACAAAGCTCTGAAAATAACAAAATTAGACTAAGTTATTTTCATCAAATAGCTTTGAGATGAAAAACCCAAAGAAGGCAATCTAAAATTTTAGAAAGGCATATAGCTGAATGAGGAACTTGGTAAGGTCAAGTAACAAATACAGTCAGCACAACTATTACGAGCTGACATGCTTTCCTTGCTAGGATTGGTTGATGACCAAAGATGATGATTAATTCCTTGTACCCATTTTTGTACTCAATTTCCTGGTATAAAAAAAACTAAGGATGAGTGGATATGCACCCTAAAGATTTAAAGCAGAGCCAAACAATTGTTTTCCATTTATAAAAGTTTAGTTTTGTTATTCTTTAAAGATTACCTTTCTAGATAAGTAATAAAGTGATTGGTCTTTTCTTTGTAACCACAAAATGCAGGCTGCCAGTAAAAGAATACCTTGTTTGCCCACACTGTAAATTTATAACAGGTTGCTCGGGTATAATTTGTTTTTCACCTGTAATATGTAAAATGTTTAAAACAGGTCACTGCCTATGTCCCTCATTCTGTTTTTTGTTTACTGAGACATCTAATTACTATGCTGTAAATTTCCCAAAGTCTGAGCTGTTTACCTCATGGATTCAGACAGTTTCATTTCTTTCACTACTGGGTCAGTGTTTTCTCTTCACAATCTTTGCTCTGGTTTTATTCTACTATTTTTGTCCTTTAGGTTTCTGTTCAAGTTAATAATGGGTGGGATAATAATCACAATGAGGGTAGACAAAATTTTCTAGGCTCTTGTTTTGGGATCTTGGATAATAGTGTTGAGGAAATCTCATTGTTTTTCTCAACTTTCACTTTCTTGCATCCATTTCAAAAAGCCCTTTCCCATCCTTTTGCTAGGCAGGGACATAAGGAAAAGAAAAGCATGTTTCTTCCTATCATGCTGGTTGGGATGGTCCCAGCAGTGTCACAGCCTTCACTTTCCCCTGATTTGGTGACTCCAAGATGTTTTCCCAATTTTAACATTTTTAATTTAATAGTCCCTAACCTAAAACCTCACACACTTATAGTGGCAGACTTCAACACCCCACTCTCACCACTCGACAGGACTACCAGACAGAAACTTAACAAAGAAGCAGGAACTAATAGAAGTTATGACCCAATTTGGGTCTAACAGACATCTATAGAACACTACATCCAAACACAAAAGAATATACATTCTTCTCAGCACCACATAGAACCTTCTCAAAAATCAACCACATAGCAAACATCAACAGGTATAAAAAAATTGGAATAACTCCATGTATCTTATCAGACCACCATGCTCTAAAGTTAAAATTCAAAAACAGCACAAATTGCAGAAACCCTACAAGCTCATAGAAATTGAATAATGCCCATTTGCACCATTCCTATGTCAAAGAAGAAATAAAAAAAGAAACTAAAGACTTCCTAGAATTAAATGAGAATGAAGACACAACATGCCCAAATTTATGGGACACTTTGAAAGCAATGCTAAGAGGAAAGTTCATAGCACTAGGTGTCCACATGAAGAAACTGGAGAATAGTCACACTAGAGAATTAACAACACTACTGAAAGCTCTAGAACAAAAGGAGGCAAATGCACCCCAGAGGAGTAGACACCAGGAAATAATCAAATTGAGTGTTGAAATCAATGAAGTAGAAACTAGGAAAACAATACAAAGAATCAATGCAACAAAGAGTTGGTTCTTTGAAAAAAATCAACAAAATAGAAAAACCTTTATCCAAACTTACCAAATGGCAGAGTGTGAACATGCAAATTAACAAAATCAGAAATGAAAAGGATAACATAACAACGGACACTGAGGAAACCCAGAGAATCATCAGGTCATATTTTGAAAACCTGTACTCCACAAATTTCGAGTATTTAAAGGAAATGGACAACTTTCTGGATAGATATCATTTACACAAATTGAATCAAGAACAGATAAGCAACTTAAATAGACCTATAACCCCTATAGAAATAGAAACAGTCATCAAAAGTCTCCCAACCAAAAAAAAAAAAAAAAACCCAGGGCCAGATGGCCTCAGTGCAGAATTCTACCAGAAATTCAAAGAACAGCCTTTACCAATTCTCCTCAAAGTATTCCACTCAATAGAAGCAGAAGGGTCTTTGCCAAACTCTTTCTACGAGGCTTCAGTAACATTGATACCCAAGCCACACAAAGACACAACTAAGGAAGAGAACTTCAGACCAATATCCCTCATGAACACTGTTGCAAAAATATTCAATAAAATACTTGCAAATCGCAAAAGGCGTTGGTGGCTCATGCCTTTAATCCCAGCACTCAGGAGGCAGAGGCAGATGGATCTCTGTGAGTTCGAGACCAGCCTGGTGTACAAAACGAGTTCTAGGACAGCCTCGAAAACAATACAGAGGAACTCTGTCTCAAAACAACAACAAAAAAAACCTGACAAATCGGACCCAAGAACACATCAGAATAATCATCCACCATGGTCAAGTAGGTTTCATCCCAGGGATGCAGGAATGGTTCAACACACAAAAATCCATCAATGTAATCCACCATATTAACAAGCTGAGAAAGAAAAATCACATGATCATCTCAATAGATGCTGAAAAAGCCTTTGACAAAATCCAATACCCTTTCATGACAAAGGTCTTGGAGAGATCAGGGATAACAGGACCATACCTAAACATCATAAAAACAATATATAGCAACCCAACATCAAACTGAATAGAGAGAAACTCAAGGCAATTCCTCTAAAATTAAGAACAAGACAAGGCTGTTCATTCTTTCCATACCTCTTCAATATTGTACTTGAAGTTCTAGTTAGAACAATAAGAAAACAAAAGGAGAACAAAGGAATACAAATCGGAAAGGATGAGGTCAAACTTTCACTATTTGCAGATTATAATATGATAGTTTACATAAGTGACCCAAAAAACTCTACCAAGGAACTCCTATGGCTGATAAATACCTTCAGCAAAGTGGCAGGATGTAAGATCAACTCAAAAAAATCAGTAGCCCTACTATATACAGATGATAAAAGGGCTGAGAAAAAAATCAGAGAAACATGGCCCTTTACAATAGCCACAAAAAACATAAAATACATTGGGGTAATGCTAAACAAACAAGTGAAAGACCTGTATCGCAAGAACTTTTAGTCTTTAAAGAAATAAATTAAAGAAGACACCAGAAAATGGAAGAATCCCCCATGCTCTTGGATCAACGTAGTAAAAATGGCAATCTTGCCAAAAGCAATCTGCAGACTCAATGCAATCCCCATCAAAATCCCAGCACATTTCTTCACAGACCTTGAAAGAACAATAATCAACTTTATATGGAAAAACAAAAGACCCAGGATAGCCAAAGCAACCCTGTTGAACAAAGCAACATCCAGAGGCATCACCTTCCCTGACTTCAAGCTCTATTATAGAGCTATAGTCCTGAAAACAGCTTAGTATTGGCACAAAAATAGACAGGTAGACCAATGGAATAGAATTGTACACCTAATCTTTGACAAAGGAGCTAAAATTATACAATGGAAAAAATAAAGCATGTTCAACAAACGGTGCTGGCATAACTGGATACTGGCATATAGAAAACTGCAGATCTATCACCATGCACAAAAGTCCAAATTGATCAAAAACCTCAACATAAATTCAGCCACACTGAACCTCTTAGAAGAGAAAGTGGGAGGACCCTTGAATGAACTGGTACCGGAGACTGCTTCCTGAACATAATACCAGTGGCACAGGCACTGAGATCGACAATTAACAAATGAGACCTCCTGAAACTGAGAATCTTCTGTAAGGCAAAGGACACAGTCAACAAGACAAAAAGGCAGCCCACAGAGTGGGAAAAGATATTCATTAACCCCACATCTGACAGAGGTTAATCTGCAAAATTTACAAAGAACTCAAGAAGCAAGTCTCCAAAACTCCAAAGGATCCAATTAAAAATGTGGTACAGAACTAAATAGAGAATTCTCAATAAAGGAGCCTAAAATGGCTGAGACACACTTGAGAAAGTGCTCAACATCCATAGCCATTAGGGAAATGCAAATCAAAACAACTCTGAGATACCATCTCACTCCTGTCAGAATGGCTAAAATCAAAACACCAATGACAATTTATGCTGGAGATAATGTGGAGAAAGGGGAACACTCCTCCACTGTTGGTGGGAATGCCAACTTGTACAGTCACTTTGAAAATCAGTATGGAGATTCCTTAGGGAAATGGGAATCAATTTACTACAAGACCCAGCAATTCTACTCTTAGGCATATACCCAAAAGATGCACATTCATACAACAAGGTTGTCTGTTCCACTATGTTCATAGTAGCATTATTTGTAATAGCTAGAACCTGGAAGCAACCTAGATGCCCCACAACTGAAGAGTGGATAAAGAAAATGTGGTACATTTATACTACAGAGTACTACTCAGCAGAAAAAAAAGTAAAAAGCAATGAAATCTTGAAATTTTCAGGCAAATGGATGGCACTAGAAGAAACCATCCTGAGTGAGGTAACCCAGTCACAAAAAGACAAATATGGTATGTAGTCACTCATATATGGATTTTAGCCATGGATCATGGGAGTGCCAGCCTACAATCCCACTGCCAAACCTTCATCCAGCAACTGATGGAAGCAGAGGCAGATACCCACGGATAAACACAGAAACTGAACTCCTGGAACCCAGTGACAGAGAGGGAGGAATGATGAGGAAAGGTGTCAAGCCCGTGCTGGTGACACCCACAGAGACAGCTGACCTGACAAGGGGGAGCTCTTGGACCCCATACTGATGACTGAGAGGTCAGCATGGGACTGATCCAGACTCCCTGAATGTAGTGTCAGTGAGGAGGCCTCAGTATTCTATGGGGCCTTGGATAATAGACCATTATTTAGCCCTGGCATACAAATGGACTTTGGGAACCCATTCTGCATGGAGGGATGCTCTCTCAGCCTGGACACATCGAGGAGGGCCTAGGGCCTGCCCTGGATGAAATGACAGACTCTAGAGATCCCCATGGAGGGCCTCACCTTCCCTGGGGAACAGTGTGGGGATTTGGTGGGGGGCTGGGGAGCTGGTGGGGGGCAAGGGAGGAAGGGAAGCAGAGGGAGTTGGGATTGACATGTAAAGCAAGCTTGTTTCTAGTTTAAATAAAAAATTATATATAAAAATAGTCCCTAACCTACTGGTGGCGATTGATTTCAGGTGATCCATCCACCAGAATGCAAGGCACTGATGAGTCAGTCTCTGATAGGCAAGGCTGCAAGGGGTCGGTCCAGAACACCTCTTGCTACTGTGCCATTACACCTCTGACACTGCTAATTTTCTCTGGTATCTGGCATTGTGTCAATGGATGTGAGGCAATTTTCCACTAGCTTTAATGTATTGTGGTTATCTCAGGGAAATATCCTGTTCTAATGGGCATTTTTGCCTGAGGATTATTTGAAGATGATTTCCTCCTAAGCTGTACTGTTTAACTGAAGCAATGATTTAATGCAATAATAGTGCTACTTTAAATAGAATTTTTATGATTGAGGGTTTTGAATAAATATAGTAAGGTATTGTGATAGAGGTTATTTTAATGGGAAATTTTATATAGATAAAAGCAGGACATATTGTTGTCCCTGCCCCTGATAAAACAGGGGCTGTAAGGATAGAAAATAAAAAGAAGGAAGTGTTCTTATTTGTTCTAGGACTTATGAGTTTCTCTTGAGGAGCTCTACAGACTGTGGCTTGGGTTAATGATTAAGGAAAACAATTGATTCCTAGAAGATAGTCTAGCACAAGTCCTTTAAATATTAATGTTTGAAGATGTGATAATGAGTTTCAGTGTGCATTTTAGCTAAAACATAGCTATAAATAATGACAAGTTTAGGTATATGTTTTTGTTAATGCCCTTGAGGTAGAAAATCTTGGGGAACAATTTGTAGTTTAGAAAGGCATACTTTTAATAGTTGAAAAAGAGACTCACTGAAGTCAGGGAACAAAAACAATGACAACCTATTGCTGGCTTTTGTATCTCTCTTGATAGAATGCGTTGGTGATCAAAGGTGATAATTAATTCCTCATACCCACTCCTGCACTTAGCCCCCTGATATAAAAAAAATGACAAATGGGTAAGTTCTCTAAGGATTTAAAGTAGAACTGATTATTTTTCATATAGAAAAAATTTAGATTTGTGATTCTTACAAGTTCTTTTATAACATTAGCTTTAGAGATAAATAAAAACAATTGATCCTTTCTTTGTAACCACAAAATGCAGCCTGAAAGCAAAAGAACTGAGAAAAATACCTTACTTGTTTGCTTATTCTGTTAATCTACAGCAGCTTTCTTGTACATGAAAGTATGTGTGTTTACAGGAATAATTTCTTTTCCTTCTGTAATATGTAAAATGTTTAACCATGTAAGTAAAATGAGAAACATCTCATTTTTCACTTGTATTCAATGTAATCATTCACTTAAAAAGAACAGAATGTGACCACATTGTAATTTTTATGTTGCTTGAAAGGTTCTGCTAGGTATATAAGGTATAAAGGGAAAAATAAATGCATAAAAGGCATCAATTTGGATAGATGTAAGAAAAGAAATAAATGAGAGAGAGATCATAGAAAGACCCTAAGTGTGTGTGTGTGTGTGTGTGTGTGTGTGTGTGTGTGTGTGTGTGTGGTTTTTCTCTTTTTACAGGCCCCGGAAAGTTAAGTTTTACTCCCTCAGATAGAAAGGTCAAGTTGAGTGGTTAGTTCACCGAGTCTGTGACTCCCCCTCAATTCCTGCACTGCTGAAGGCTGGTCCCCAGGGCAGCATTCACAGAAAGTCTTTCAATATTGATAATTACATAGTTCTCGCAATGTAGTATTAATGTTAAAGTGAAAACAATGTAATGATATCAGTAAGTTCAATTAGATCACTGACTGCAATACTAGTCTTGCAACAATTTTAGACACATTTTCTCACCTCAGTTTCTGGCCCCTTTTCACACACTCTCATCTCATGTTTTGAGAGTTCTCTCACTTAGATTACTAACCTCTCTGGCAGAGGTGAGGGTTGGTTTCCCCAATGCTGATTGCCAAGGGTGCAACTGTAGTAGACCTGAGTCAAAGTGTCGGGGCTCTGTACCAGGATCTGGACTGGGCAAGCTCTTACAGCAAGTCTACCGTGTCTAAAACAGTTGTCTGTTCATACATGGAAAATGTTATTTATTCACAGACTTTTAACTGAAGCCCAATAGGAGAATCCCTGTTCACATTTCATGAACTTCTTGAATAAAATTACATTTAAGTTTTCTCTACAAAATTGTGATTATCTGACATGTGTGAGCATGTGTGTGTGTGTTTGTAAATGAATAGGTGAGTGTGTGAGCGCCTGTGTTTATATGTCTGTGTGACCGCAGGTGTGTGCATGTCACACCAGGTGTAGAAATGCAAGAGCAACTCTCAGGAGGTGATTTTCATCCACCAAAGGTATTGGGAATTGAACTTTTGTTGTCAGATTTGTGCAGCAAGTGATTTTACCTGATGAGCCATCTCACCATGCCAAAGCAATCATTTAAAATTATAACATAATTGGAATCATAACTCTAGAATATGTCCAGGTACTGAAAGAAGAAATAAAGCCACATACCTGTGTGAAGAGATGAATGTGATGCCTGGCTAAGCCCCTGAGTCCTGGCTAAGTTTAAGTCAGCGTAGACAACTGATGTGTCCATCAAGGTAGGAGGTATGGCACTGGCATGTGAGTGAAGAGAAACTCAAAGCTCTGTGAGGCCAAATGAACAAAAGGAAATCCGCTGTGAAGACTCTCCTGCCTGTGTCCACACCCACACACACTTGTATCTGAGGGTTTCTCCAGTTACCGGACTTGGTGTTCATTATGCTCTCACAGTTTACTCATTCTTATCTTTCAAAGGGAAGATATAACACATGGTATGCTTTTTGAGAAAATTATGGAAAAGACTTTTTTGTTCTTATTTCTTTAGCCGTGTGTTTTGTTATTTCCTCAGAGCAAATGTCAGGGTACATGACTACCTGCTGTGGAATATTCCTTTACACTATGTGAATGTATTTTTGTTGTGATTGGTTTAATAAAGAACCGGGCTGAACAGTAGCCGAACAGAATAAGTTTAGGCTGGAGAGCCAGACTAGGAGAATGCTGGAGGAAGAGGGTGGAGTCAGGAGTTGCCAGCCACACAGAGAGGGAGCATTAGATGAACCTACCATGTTAATAATTGTATCCCTAAGTGACAGACTGTAAATAAGGAATATGGGTTAGCTTAAAATGTAAGAGCTAAAGCACTGAACCATACTCCTGGACTCCAGTTGTAGAGAGGGAGGAGAGATAAGCAAACCAGTCAAGACTATCCTGGAGAAACCTACAGAACCAGCTGACCTGACCTTGTGAGAGCTCACAGACCCCAGTCATAAAGCTGGGAAAACAGCATTGGACTGAACCAAACCCTGTGAATGTGGATGCCAATTAGGAGGCCTGGGCAGGCTATGGGACCTCAAACAGAGGAACCAGTATTTATCCCTAATGCACAAATGAACTTTGGGAGCCCATTCTCTATGGATGGATACTATTTCAGTCCACATACATAGAGGAAGGCCAAGGCCCTCCCCAAATGTCGTGACAGACTTTGCTGATTCCCCCATGGAAAGCCTCACTATCCATTGGGGAGTAGGTGGGACATTGGTTGGGGGATTGGTAGGAGACATGAGAGGGTGGGAAGGAGACAGAATGGGGGGATTGATATGTAAAATGATTGCTTCTAAATAAAAAAGTAAATGAAAAGTGTAAGAGCTAGCTAGTAATAAGCCTGAGCTCAGGCTTATTACTAGACAGATGATAGATAGACAGATAGAAGATAGATAGATAGATAGATAGATGATAGATAGATAGATAGATAGATAGATAGATAGATAGATAGATAGATAGATAGATGATAGATAGACAGACAGACAGATGTTAGATACATACTGGCACAATAGGAAAAGCTGTGAGGAGGGAGTCAAATGTGCTTTTCAGCATTGTCCTGAAGGCTCACATGGTTGTTATAATATTCACCTGAGTGAAATGACTTTATCTGTCAGAGCTGCAGAGAGTGGAGGACTTGGGTCTATAGAGTGTGTTAATTCCTTCAAGGATTTTCAGGCCTAGAGACTTAGAGCAAGACTCCAAATTCCATGTCAGACATTCTCAGATTATAGGTAAAGAAGAAGTAAAGCACGGATTTCCTTAAACTTCCTTTCTGTGTACAGAGTGAAATGTACCAGGCACTCAAAATTACATGTCAGTGGCAGCAATCTGCTGGCTGAGTTCTAGAAGACAGGAGATGTGTACTCACAGCATGATGTACACCCTCATTCCCCAAGATGATTAAAAAATGAGAGGAAGCCTGTGTGCAGGTCTCATAACACACTTAAGACTCCGTGAAACCTCCTCAGCTGTCACTGTTTGTTCATAGTCATTTCACTCAATGCCAGACACAAAGATCTTCCTCATTCTTCATCTAAACCTAAGATTCCAACAAGCATGCAAGACCTTCCAGAGATGTCAATCTTGAGTTACTCTATACAGTTCTAGAAAATTATCAAATATAGCAGATAGGAATTTCAGTGTATATTTCATAAGGTTCTCAGTTTTATTATATACAAGAATCACCAGAAAATTTGTTAACAATGTATGTCCCTGCCACATGAACTCCTTTTTCAAGACGGTGTGGCCTTACATGTGGATTGTGTGAATAAACATTCCAAGTATTAAGTTCATTCATGGAGCATACTTAAATAAGCAATCCTGCAGCCAATGAAAGCTGTGGGGATGAGTTAGAAATATCATAAAGTGAAGAGATCTGATGCTCTAAGCAGACGAATCAGACCCTGCTGTGAGGACACTGACTTGAGCTGTAATTTCTGTGGCTACTAAGAATCTGCAATAGCTCTGCTAAAAATGGCAGGTTTGAGGTAAGATGATTTCTGATAAACATGCTTACAAACACCTCTGTTCTATGAAGTGTGAACTAAGTGGAAAAAAACAAGCAGAGATGAGCGTCATTTGTCCACATGAGTGGGAAGAAAACTGACCACTCGCGGGTTACACAATATCAGAAACAACTGCTGCACAGTTATGTGGCTATCATCCTACAGATAATAAAATGTGCTCTCTTGAGACTGCAATCCTGAGAATTTAGTTGTGTTAAAGATGTCATCTGATCACCTGATTTCCAGCATGATATTTTTCACCACAAAATATATCAGAATTCAGAATTACCTTGATCTTGTCACAATAAAATACATGGAAACAGAGAAGAGAGAGAATGTGTGAAAGACATTACTATGTGGTGTTACATGCACACAATGTGACATTAAATCTAAGTAAGTCTAATAATGAATAACTGTAAGTAATCCAGGATTTTAGAGAGTGGAAATAAAGAAACTAATGCTGAATGTCTCAAGAAAACATAAAGACAAGTTGTAGGTCTATTTTGATATCAAACATTCCAAGGTAATAATGGGAGCAAAATGTAAGCAACATTATTCCTTCATGTGAAAACAAATGTGATAAATTAACAATTGTATTCTAGAAGTTGAAAATATGAGACAGAAAGTGATAATTGTGAGGTAGGAACTTCTGCTTCAGGCTAAAACTACAGAGGAGTGGATGACATGAGCAGAATGGCTCATCAGAAGCTACAAGACCTACTGCTCCACACAGCCATTACTTTGTGCATCACCAAACACACCAGAGCACCTCTGCGAGAAGTCCAGAGACTAGATGAGAGGATGTAGCCCCAGAGATACATTAGAGAAGGGGCTAGGCAACTGATGCAGCTCTCTCATGCTTCATCTTTCTGAAGGTCTAGGAGGAAACATCCCACACTGTTGAGAGCCAGAACTATCCAAGGCATTCTCAGAGGCCCTGATGAAAAGGAAAATGGAATACAGTTCTGTGTCCTGGCACAGGAGTGAACTTGGCAAGGCCAGACTGGGGCTGGCGATAGGGCCTCAAAGGAGTTTAAGTTTCAGTTCCTGCTAATGGGACTTCCCTCCATAAAAGACTGGAGTTATCATCCCCAAGGCCACTGTGTGTTTGGTCTGCCATGCTTTTTAGAGTCTCCTCATTTCCTTTGTGCATTGTTGTTTGATTAACCTCCTTTGGACTTAATTATATTGTATGACATCTTTTTCTGGCTCTGTCCCATTTCTTCCCTGGAAATAGTGTACAAGATGACGTATTTCTTAGTAAACTTGCTTAGCATAAGACATAGCTTCTGCAATACCTCCCAAACTTACCTGTTCTATCTTCTTTATCCTGGACCTTCTTTCTCAGGACCTGTCACTGAAGAATGACCTGCTGGTCTGGGTCACCACAGAGACGCGTTTCTTTTTAATAAAATGAAACAATGGGCAGGAATGAATGCTTTGTTTGCTTAGGGATACCTGAGAACTGTTTCTTTCTTGGCTTGCTTGGATTGCCAATGGACATGTCATTAGTTTGTAGACTGCAGATAATAAAGGAAAGCATCAAGTTTTTGGCACAGTGCATGGGCAGACAGCATGGAGAGAGACTGGAAAACAGGTTTGAGAAACACAGTAAGCTCAATGGGATGAAGACTTTCTTCAAAGGAAGAGCCCATGCAAGACTAAGAAGGGTGACTTTTTTTAGATGCCCAATCACAAAATAAAATATAATAGCAAAATGTCATCCAACCAATGAAAGGAAAAGAATACTCCTTAAAGTGTCAGTGATGCTAAAGCAGCTTAGGACACAGTCTTATTTTTTCCATGTGTATATGTTATGTGGGAGTGTGGGTATGAGTGTTCACATGTGTGTAAGTATATATCTGTGGTACATGTGTGTGCACATGGAGGCACCAGTGTGATATTAGGTGTCTTCTTTGACCATGATGTACTTTATTTATTTAGGCAAGGTCTCTTAATGATCCCAGAGCTCACTGATTAGATTAATCAAGTTAACAAAATTTTTTCAGTGGTTCCCTGTCTCCACCTCCCATCTAGTGCTGTAGATGGGCTGCTGTACCTACCATGGAAGCCAGAGCAGAACTAGAAAACCTCAGCTGCAATTAAAAATGTGTTGTGGACTTGGTGTGGTTAACTTGATAGTAACAATCACTTATAAGTGCCAGTCAGAGGGCAATCACAGTCTGAGAGACTGGCCTCCAGAGACTTGACTACATCCTCACCATAAATATCACAAAATAAGTCCCTTAAGATAATGGTAGGGAGAGGAAAAACTATTTCTAAAATATATGACTGATCAGCCAGCAGTGGTGGTGCACACCTTGAATCCCAACACTTGGGAGGCAGAGGCAAGGAGATCTCTATGAGTTTGAGGCCAGCCTGGTCTATAGCAGCAAGTTCCAGGACAGCCAGGGCAACACAGAGAATGCTTATCTCAAAAACCAACAACCCCCCCAAAAAAACTATAAAATATATGGCTGATCACTCAGCTTTTAACAGAAGTTTACTCAGGATGGATAGATAGATAGATAGATAGATAGATAGATAGATAGATAGATAGATAGATGAGTGGATGGATACATGGATGCATGGATAAAACAAAATTCTAGGAATTCAGAACCTAAGAGCAGGAGATTTATTGAAGTCTAACTGCCCAGGGGACAGAAGAAAAACACTCTATTCAGTCACCTTTCCTTACAGAGAAGCAAGTCAATTTGAGCCCACTCTAGACTTCTATAAGGAATGGAAATTCCCAACTTAACTGCTGTAGATGCTAGCCTATCCTACATAAGATGGGAGTGAATAAGCAAAGAAACACTGAGGAATTTATCTATAAAGGCACATGGTCACTAACACCCTGAGACCTTCTCACACTTCCCTGTCCTTCCACCTTACCAGCATGCTAAAAGTCTAATTCCACAGTTCCTTTCCCTAGAGCATTGTGTCTGGTTATCTAAAAAATCACAAGACACTGCACAATGCAAAATATGTGATTGGAAGATCAAAAGCAACCTTTACAACATGACATGATGGGATGGGGGGAAAGCAATAAGACATCACTTCCTACCAACTGGATGACTATGCCAAGTAAGCAACTTTCTCACTAAGAAAATGAAGGAATATGAAGTATGGGTGAGAATGTGAGCATATTGAAACCATTATTCATTGCTGTGTGGAAAAGCAAAATGGTGCTGCCACTGTGAAAACTGGTGTGATGAGTTCTCAAAAAAAGAATGACAGAGAAAAGGAGAAGAAAGAGAGAGAAAGAGGATGAAGGGAGGAAGGGAGAGAGAGAGAAAGAAGAAAGGAAGAAGGAAAGAGAGAAGATAAGAAAGAAAGAAAGAAAGAAAGAAAGAAAGAAAGAAAGAAAGAAAGAAAGAAAGAAGGGAGGGAGGGAGAGGGGAGGGAGGGAGGGAGGGAAGGAAGGAAGGAAGAAAGAAAGAAAGAAAGAAAGGAAGGAAGAAAGAAAGAAAGAAAGAAAGAAAGAAAGAAAGAAAGAAAGGAAGGAAGGAAGAAAGGAAGGAAGAAAGGAAAGAGATTGGCATGGATGGTTCCTATAGCCCTACTTCTAGACATATGACCATAAGTGTTAGAAGTGGGGTCTCTGTTATATCCCCTCCAAAATTAACTTTGAATTGGATCCCATGGCATAGTAAAGAGAGGTGAGGTGGCCTCTATGAGAGAATCTATTACTGAGGTCTTGCCAAGTGAACATGCAGTTAAACCTCTGTATTTATTTTTATCTCTTTAGAAGATCAGACATGGCTCGTTAGGGAATTGGTGGTGGTCAAAGTGGTGATTCAAGATGGTCCAAGTACTGAGAATAAGTAGCATTGAGTGCTCAACCTCAAAGCCAACATCAATGTCACCAACACCTTGAGACCTTATCACACTTCCCTGTCTCTGCAGGTGTTACAGGTCTGAGACCCTTGTCCATGAAGACCAGGTTGATTTTCAGGACTCCTCTGGCAAGAAGGACTTGAGGTGTCTCTTCTCTCCATTCTTACAGCCCTTTATCCTTCTTCAGCCTCAGGTCTGCCACCTTTGTCCTCTTTCTCCTCCCCTTCTCCTTCCTGCCCAGACTGCTAGAAACCTGGCCAGCTGCTCCTTCAGCTGCCAAGCAGCAACTGCCTTGCTGAGTTCACAGCATGGCCTGCACTCACTTCCCCTGCCTCTGCCTTTCTGCAGACTGTGTGGTCACCTCTGCTCCCAGCTGTCCCTGCTGTTACTTCCCTGATGTTGCTAGCTAAGAACCCCTTAGAGAAGACAAGAAAAGGCCACTAAAAAGAGTCCTTTAGTCAGGTGTGACACTATAATACCTGGAGAGGCAGCATAGGAGCACATATGCCAGCAGCCCTCGTGAGACAGAGCAGTCTTCTGAGGAGTTTGAGAAAAGGCCTTTGGACCAGCCATGGCAATCCATTTCTGACCAATCACAGCTCTTGGTGTAGGTAAATCACAGACTTGGCTTTTGCATCAAGCACAGCTTTGGAGGCTTATGTTTTGAAATCACAGACTGGATTCCTGGCATCAATCATAGAAGTGTGTTTGCTAGACCCCCAGGGGAGGCATTTCCCCCCTCTTCCCTTGATGAAAATCACTACAGGGTCATGTGGAGCTCAGTTAACCTTCTGATAGCAAAGAGTCTGGTTTAAACAGTTGCCAACAGCTAAACCAACTTTAATGGTTTAATACAACAAATGCAGTGTAATGCTGTGTGTGTGTGTCTGTGTGTTTGTGTATGTGTGTGTGTATGTGTGTATGTGTGTGTGTGTTTAAGGATGTATACCACCATGACCACCAATTTTTAATACTCTTGACATCTTGTCAACTACTTTCTGAAGGCTTCATTATTTTAATCAGATTCTGACTATATGACAATGCCAACTTATTTTCCTACATTTTTCTTTGTACACACTAGATAACTGAGGGTGGCAGGTCAAAATAGTCCACAGTCTCTAGAATTTACTGATTCTGCTTGATTTTCTACATGTAATTAGTTATTCTCCATTCAATTCTTATGACAAGGCGACCATCTCTCCTTTCTTTGATGCTCACATTTGACTACTGCAGGTGTTTCCTGTGTGTGGAATCAGGCAGCACTTGTTTTCTGTGAGTCACTTATTTTTTAGTGTGAAGTCCTCTGGGTTCACCTTAGGTTCCTGATCCGCATGTCCCCTTCTTTCTAAAGGTTCACTACATACCACTGTGTTACTACACCACACTTAACTGTACACAGGGATCTAGGCTGGCTGCACCCCGTGTAAGTTTATCATGAATAGTGCATCAGTGAAGAAGGAAGTCATCATTTCTCTCCTTTTTCTTTTTAGATTTTTTATTATTTATTTTTTATTTAAATTAGAAACAAGATGCTTCACATGTCGATCCCAGCTCCTTCACCCTCCCCTTCCCCCCCCCCACCAACTCCTCAAACACCCCACCCAATCCTCAGTCCACTCTCCAGGGAGTGTGAGGCCCTCCATGAAGGATCTCCAAAGTCTGTCATACCTAAGGGGACAGGGCTTAGGCCCTCCCCCATGTGTCCAGGCTGAGAGAGCATCCCTCCATGTGAAATGGGTTCCCAAAGTCCACTCGGATGCCAGGTATAAATAATGATCTAGTACCGGAGGCCCCAAAGATTTCTGAGGCATCCTCACTGACACCCATGTTCAGGGGGTCTGGATCAGTCTCATGCTGGCCTCTCAGTCATCAGTCTGGAGTCCATTAGCTCCCCCTTGTTCGGGTCAGCTGTTTCAGTGGGTTTCACCTGCCTGGTCATCACTCCTCTGCAACTGGTTTCCAGGAGTTCAGTTCAGTGTTTAGCTGTGGACTCTGCTTCCATCAGCCACTGGATGAAGACTCTAGGATGACATACAAGGTAGTCTATAGAGGCTATATAGGGAAAACAATATATTTATTTATCAGAGAGAGAGAGAGAGAGAGAGTCGCACTGACCAGGAATCAGAAGCATGGCTGGCTTCCAGGAGACAAAAGGGAGGGCCTTTTCCTTTGGCTTCCTTTTATCTCTACCTTGACCACGCCCTGTTGGGCGGATAGCTCACTCCTACAATCCCCTTTTAGTCTAAATAGAAGACAAAAACACATACAACATATATACGTAGAGGGTGATAATTAAGTTATAATCTACTTATCCTAAACTAAACATATCCATTCCACCTAAATTCTAAACTTATCTGAAAGGGATGCCTAAGTCTGAACACCTTCCAATCCCAACCCTAAAATAATTGCAAAGTAACACTAACAGGTGTAAACTATCCTCTAACGTCAATAGTAGGGAGATGGGATGTGGAATTCTCAAATTTACTTCCTGCTGAAGTGGGACGATGACAATCATGGGGACCTGTGGGAAGAAATTGTTAGTGTAACAAGAGTCTTAAGTAGGTCAGTTAGTCTCTGTTTTGCAGGAGAGGCTTGACTGAAGTTCCGGATTAGATTTTTGATTTTGATTGAAGCTCTTGTCTGAAGCTCTGATCAGTTTGTAGAAGATGCACTGTATCAGTTCCTTGGCCTGACGATGTGTCGAGTGATGTAGTTCCAAGCTGGTTTCAGGATGGTGCCTGTTAGGTGGGGTCGATGATGTGGGGCAGTTTAGATGTATCCAGTCGATTCAGGGGGAGTCGGGAAAGTGAATCCACATTCTCTTTCTGAAGCAGTTGAAGATCGCTGTCAAGAAATCCCTTTGTCTCTAGAAAACTGAAATATTAATGTTAGCACAGAAATTCTTAACTTCTATGTGTATGAATACTGGGAAAGGCAACCCTAAAGAAGATAACACACATGAAGGAGATTAGAGTTTTAGAAAAAAAATCAAATATACACAGATGACAGTCCCCATATATGTATATCTTTTTTGATGTCGTTATTTCTGTCTTATATCAATGGCTCTTTGATATAATACAGAAAGTCTGAATTGCATTTTAACAATATGCTTGGGTTTAAAGCAGGAGAGCCAATCCAACTCCAAAGCCAGCAAAATTTAGATGAATTGGGACTCAGGCATATTAAGAAGTAGAAGAAATAGAAATTATAATAACAAAATACAGAGATGTAGACATTGATAACACATGGCATTATTGCATATTTGGTGGTCCTCTGAGTAGATATCCTTTTTCTTTAGGTATCCATATACCTAGGATTTTTTCACTGTTCAGAACTAAGTGTCCTGTAAAGACACAAACAGAATACTTCTCTTTCCTTTTATGAGGTCTCCTTATACTTAGCAGACCTTGTAGATGAGCTGTCATCCTTCCTCCTCCTGAGACGTTTTCTGTTCTGATCGAATCTTAATTAATTTAGATGGGATCCAAAGCTTTTCTTCTCCTGTGGAAACAAAAGCATAACACCTTCCCCAACGTAACACATATCCTGGTTTCCAGACTGAGGTTATAAAATCCTTAAAATACACTGGTTGGTTCAGTTCAGAAGTCTTCTCTGTAGTCCAGTGTCTTTCTGCTGCAGTTTGTCCTTTTTCATCAGCATTAAGAAATGCTGATGTTAGTAAATGTTAGTCAATGTTAGTAAAGCATTATGTAACCTGTGTTTAGGGGTCTTTGTTCTCCCCGGCTGTTTATGAAGCATCTCTTTTAAGGTTCGGTTAGATCTTTCAATCACTGCTTGTCCTGTGGGATTGTAAGATATACCAGTTACATGTTTTATATTATGATATTTGAAGAATTGTTCCAATTTACTGGAGACATATGCTGGAGCATTGTCAGTTTTTATCATTTTAGGTATACCCATAACAGCCATCACCTCTAAGAGGTGTGTAATAACAGAGTCAGCCTTCTCAGAGCTGAGGGCAGTAGCCCATTGGAATCCTGAGAACATGTCTATGGTATGGTGTACATATTTTAAACTGCCAAATTCTGGGAAGTGAAATACATCCATTTGCCAAAGTTCATTTCTATGAATACCTTTAGGATTACAACCTGCTGGTAATGGAGTTTGATTGTAGAATGAGCAACTGGGGCAATTTTTTACTATTTCTTTGGCTTGTTGCCAGGTGATAGAAAAATCCTTCTTTAAGCCTTTGCTGTTGACATGGTGTTTCTTATGAAATTCTGAAGCTTGCAACACATTACCTACTAACAAACGATCAATTTCATCATTGCCTTGTGCCAGAGGACCTGGCAAACCTGTATGGGACCTGATATGTGTTATATATATAGGATGAGTCCTGTTTCTGATGGTTTCCTGTAATTGTAAAAAATAATGAGGTTAATTCTGTACTATCAGGAACAAATTCTGCAGTCTCAATATGCAAGACAACTCTTTCTGCATACTGAGAATCCGTGACTATATTGACAGGCTCTGTAAAGTCTTTAAGTACCATGAGAATGGCATATAACTCTGCCTTTTGTACAGAGTTGTAAGGGCTTTGAACTACTTTACTTATATTTCCTGATTTATACCCTGCCTTACCTGATTTGTTTGCATCCGTGTAGAAGGTAAGAACTCCAGAAATAGGTTTGCCTCACGATACATGAAAGAATCCAAACTGTTTTCATTATGAATTTGATTCTCTGTTTTGGGATAGTTATTACTAATAGTTCCCAAAAAGTCACTGCAAGCTATTCACCAATACTCATTATCCTTCCATAAGGAGGAAATTTCCTCATGCGTTAAAGGTACAATAATTTCAGCTGGGTCTTTCGCAGTCAGTTGACGAAGCCTTAACTTACCTTTTAATATCAAATCAGAGATATTTCTATATATGTTTTCAACTTTTTATTCTGTTTATGTAGCAGAAATACACATTCTAGTATAATGTCTTCCCTCTGCATTAATATTCCTGAGGGGTATTCTCAAGATGGTGAAATAACCAGAATACAGTCCAGCTTTAGATCCACATGGTCCACATGTGCTTCTAATATTCTCTTTTCTACCCATTCTAATTCTTTTTCAGCCTCAGCTGATAGTACTCGTGGGCTATTTAGGTCTTTATCTCCTTTTAAAGCCATTTTCAGGTGTTTTAAATCATGCCCTTCTACACCGATAATTGTCTGTAATTGAGAGATTTCTCCTAATAGTTTTTGAAGATCATTAAGAGTCTGGTAACGATCTCTTCTGATCTGTACTTTCTGCGGTCAAATTTTCTGAGCATCTATTTTATAACCTAAATAGTTAATAGAATCTCCTCTTTGTATTTTTTCTGGGGCAATTTGTAATCCCCAGCAAGGCAAAGTTTCCTTTACTGCTTCAAACATCTTTTCCAAAGTATCCTTATTTGAATCAGACAGTAATATGTCATCCATATAATGATATATTAATAAATGTGGAAATTTTTTATGAATTATTTCTAGAGGTTTATACACAAAATATTGACACAAAGTTGGGCTATTTAACATACCTTGAGGTAATACCTTCCACTGGAATCTCTATACCGGTCGGGAATTACTATAGGTAGGTACTGTGAAGACGAACTTTTCTCTATCGTTTTCTTGTAATGGTATGGTGAAGAAGCAATCTTTTAAGTCTATAACTATAATTGGCCAATTCTTAGGTATTAGACAAGGTAATGGCATCCCAGGTTGTAGAGACCCCATAGGCTGAACTGCCTTGTCGATGGCTCTAAGATCAGTAACCATTCTCTACTTATCAGACTTCTTCTTGACAAGAAAAACAGGTTAATTCCATGTACTAGTTGATTCCTCAATATGTCCAGCATCTAGCTGTTCCTGAACTAACTTCTCCAAAGCCTCTAACTTCTCAGATGTCATAGGCCATTGACCCACCCAGACAGGTTCATCTGTCAGCCATTTTAAGGGTAGAGCTTTTGGTTGCTCTGTAGGTTTGGCACTAGCATCCTGCTTATGTATAGCCCGTACATTTGGCATCTCTTTTCTGTACTGCCTTACTATATTCTTTCTACCACCAAGAGCTTGTCTATAATTCCTAGCTGATACAGGGGGAATGTTAATCTGCGTATTCCATTGCTGTAATAGATCACGACCCCAGAAGTTTATAGCAATATCTGCAATATATGGCTTTAACCTTCCTCTCTGTCCTTCTGGCCCAATAATGTCAATCCATCTAATGCTCTGTTTAATGTGAGATAGGGTTCCAATCCCTAAGAATTGAACGTTAACCTCTTTTAAAGCCCAATTGGGGTTCCAGAACTTCTTATTAATGATAGTGATGTCACTTACATCGGGTGTCTAAAATGCCATTAATCACCATATTATTTACTTTAACTGGTAACTTGGGTCTATGATATTGTATAGAAGTTTGCCAAAATATACTATTTGTATTTCCTCCTGATATAATTGATTCATCCTCTGGAGCTAATGTATTATCCAGTGCCGTATTATTTACAATGGGCAGTGGATCTCCTAATTGTCCTGAGAGAGTCTGTCCTCCACTGTCACTGGGAATGACTGGATAATCGTTCTTTTGGGGACCTGCTTGAGGCTCCAATTCATGTTTCCCAGCTGTAAAGGTCTACCTTGTCTATCTGTAGTCGACCAGCATTCCTTGGTCCAATGTTTTCCTTTTCCACACCTCCTGCAGAAACCAGGAGGCTGAGGCCTTCTGTTTGATGCATTCCTGGTAAAAGCATTATTTCTAGGAAGTCATTGTCTACAGTTCCTACTCAGATGTCCTATTTTACCACAGTTAAAACACATGGCATCTTTATGTCTGTTAAAATTTTTGGTGATTGCCTCCCATACCCAGGCTTCTATATCGTCACGGGTAGGGTATTTGGCATCCTGGTGCCTCCTCAAGCCTGTAGAAATAGCTTCACTTACCCAAGCTCCCTATCCTGACCTTTACATTCCAGGTTCGCTGTATGTAGGACCCATTCCTCCAATGGCGATGATCTTATTTATAATGGCCAAATTACCTGCCTGCATTGTGGATTTGTGTTCTCATATGCCAAAGATTCTATAAGGAGTCGCCTAGATTCTGGATTTGCTACTTGTACTTCTATTGCTCTGGATAATCTCTCTAAAAATTGAGTGAGCCTTTCCCTTGGACCCTGTACTACCTTGGTATAGGGTTGCATTCTCTCTCCTGTTTCACAAACCTTATCCAAAGCATTCAAAGCAGATGTACAGCATAAAGACAACATGTGTTCGTCATATACAGACTGAACCTGCGTGCCAGCATAAGCACCCTCCCCAAGAATCTTGTCTTGGGTCACTTCATGACCATTCTTTAATTCCTGAATCTCTAAGGCTTTCGCCTCTTGCCTCCATAAAGCTCTCCATTGAATTTGACAAGAATTTTTGAGCACTGCCAAGGCTAATTGTGCCCAGTCTTTTGGGGTTACTTTATTTACAGTGGCCCATGAGGTTAGGAACTCTCTGACATAGGGAGAATGAAGACCATACAAAACATAGGCCTCCTTGATTCCCTTTAGGTCCTTCATCTGTATAGGTTCCCATTGATAAGCAATGGGACCATTTGAGTGCTTTTTCGTTGCTGGTTTTTCTGTTACAGATACTGGGAAAACGATAGGTGAATGCATAGCAATCTTAGGGAGATCTTTCAGGCATTTGAGAGGTGTTGGGAAACCCCTGTCCTGACCTGTTGCCTGTATGTCTGATTCTGAAGTATCAGATTGGACGTCTTCTAAAACCAGCAATCTATTCATCATTGTTTCTCTGAGGTCTTGAAGTTCTTGGGACAAATAATTTTCTAAGGATGTCATGGAATCATTCATTTTTTTGCATTCATCATTTACACGTGATTCCAAATATTTAATATTCTCATCCTTAGAAAGTATCTCAATGGCATGTAAACTGCCTTCCAGTAATGACGTTCTATCAGCTAGTTTGTCATTGCTCTCAGACATGGAACAAATCTTTTCTGTTAGCATTTCAATCTTATGTTCCAGTCATTGTAGTTTGCTAGTGAAATCATCAAACATGGAACAGTTTTGTTGGCTAAACATTTCAACATTATGTTCCACTTTTTCTATTCTGTCTGTTGAACACATTTTTCCTGAAAGTAATTCAATTTTGTGTTCTGTCTCTTTAAACCTGAATCATTTTTAATATCCTGAATATTTTCTACCAAACTTTCCTTACTATCCTGCAAGGAATTTTCCATTTCCTGAATTCTTTGTACTAGGATTTCATAACCATCCTGCGATGATCATAAAACCTGTATAAGTTTGTCATATTTCGCCCTATATTTGAACCATTTCTTTAGCAAAATTATATTGATTATGAAACTAATAATCACCATCGTGAGTAGGAAGTACCTTTCAGGTAGGTCATCAACTCTTTCTAAAATCCCATCCATACAAAAAACAAGAAAATTCTTAACATCCTGCATCATAATGTTAGTTGACATTGTATAAAGTAGTTAAGTTTGTTACCAGTGGAGTTTTATTCAGGTCAAAATTAGCAGGCTGCCAGCGAAAGAGCACGTGGCCAAAGTCAGCAGGCCACCAGTAAAAGAGCACGTGGCCGCAAAAGAAATCTCGGAATACCACCTAACCTTACCGGCAGGTAGAAGGTGCTGGTTCCCAGCGGCAGGAATCGTGCCTTGCTGAGCGAAGTGGTGGGGAACTTAAGGAAAGAAGAGTCCACGTGTGCCTGGTTGGGCCGAGGATCAACCACTTTTCTGGGAGCCTGGATCCGGGTCCTGAAATTTCTGACACCAAAATGATGCTGTAACGATAAATGGCACACTTACTGAAAGTAAAAATAAGTATTTATTGTAGAAATTACTCACAAGAGACCAAATAAGTAATCCAGATGAGCCGAGTAGTTTTCCGCCGCCGAACTGGAAGCCAAAAGCTGGAAAAAGAGACCGAGACTTCCGTTGTTCAGTCTTTTATACCTTCCCCTGTAACGCCTCAAGCCATGCCCAAAAGTGGGCCTGGGTAGTGACATAGTTCAGTGCCTACATCCGTATACATCTGTAGTCATGCCTAAAGTGGGTGTGGTTAGCTTTGTGGTAAACTGCTCTTTTATTACCTCATCTGTATGCGCCTCTAGTAAGTCACATGGTTAATGGCGGCATTCTTTTCTTCCTCATAGGCTTATTAAAGGCCTATGACCATTTTTTTCCTTTTTAAATTTTTAGAAGCTGTTGAGTCATTAGGTGAAATCTCCTTGAATATTTGGGATATGTATGTAGCAGAGTAGGGGCCACCCCAGCTGTCAAGGTAAATTCCAAGTCATTAATAGAATGCCATAAAATTCCCAGTTGCCCTCCACAGCAAGTCCAGACCACACACAGTCCATGGTACACAGATAGATGCAAATCCTGAGCCTAACCCTGGCAAAAAATGTAAAGCTGGGATGAGATACATACTGATCCCCTGGGTTCCTTGAAGGAGGTGTTTACAGCTGAAGGATGGCAAGTGTTCTGGTAATGTGAGGAGCAATAGACAAGAACCAGTGGTGTCTACTCAGGAATCTAGGTTTGGGTAGGGCTGACCAGGTTTTGTTTGTACTAAATCTCCTCCCCTCCAGCTAGTGCCAGTGGCTAACACAATCCTTAGAACGTTTTTCTTTGAATTTGGTATTTTGATGCATCTATTATTTAGACTAAGGGACATAATCCCAGACCTCGAAACATCATAGAGTCAGCATATCAAACCTGTCATCCCCTACTGTGCACCCTCCATGCACTCAACCTTTACCTGCAGTTCGCTGCATTCTGATAGGTGATTGGCAATCAGCACTCACAGATACAGATTTTTCTGTTTATCTTCAACAACCATCTGTTAGATTTGGTTTGTTTGAGTCTTTGCTTAGTATCCAAAGGTTGGGTAACATTGGAACAAGTCAGACAGGAGCCTCAGTATCCTTGCACTTGTTTTGGCAGTACCCCTGCCAGGAATTTTAAAATCTTTTTGCTTCTACTATGGATGGAATTTTAGAAGAGGCATATGACCTGCCTGGGACATATTCACTCTTAGCCATAGTTGCTATTAGTTTGATAATCCATAGAATATCCTTTAAAAAATGGTTGGATAATAGAAGCTAAGAATGAGAAACAGAAATTAGTGCTAAGAATGAGGAACTTACAGAAATGATACAGATTTTACAGACTGGTAAGAGAGCTTAGCAACAAGGATTTGTACAATTGAAATGACAATTATAATTTGACAAACAGAATTCACAAAATGGAACATGGTAATGAACTTTTAACATAAAAAATGTATCCCATGTCCAAGAATAATGACAAGCTTAGAGATAGAACATTGTTTTTGGAAGGCAATTTTCATGCCATACAAATAATCTTGAAGGATGAAAATATTAAATCTCCAGAATCATATGTAAGTGAGGAGAACAGAAACTGACTAATTTAATTAAATTATTGGAAGTATCTACAGATTGAGTATAGATTACAGGGCATAGAAAACCTTCTTAAGACTGATACACCAGGAGTTAAGGTTCAAACTTTCAGAGTCAGGAATGACTTACCAAAGGTTGTATCATCATCATCACCTGTTATGGTCTATCCTGTTACTATGAATCAAAAGCCAGCAAATGGATAACAACCAGAAGGATATACAAAATGCAAATGGGAGCCTATATACATACATACATACATACATACATACATACATACATACACACATACATACAATACATGCGTACATACATACATACATGCTTGTGCTTGTGTGTGTGTGTGTGTGTGTGTGTGTGTGAAAGATTGGAAAGCTATTAAGGAAGCAGTAGTTTCATATAGCATACATTCCATTCATCATATGTGAGGCAGTTAGTAAAGGCATGGGCTACAAGAAATAGAATAACTGCAAATGACCAGCTTCAGTTAGTCTCAGTTATTCTAGAACTAGGCCCACAGCTACAGCAGAAGTCATATTAGAGGGAGGTGGCCAAGGCTTTGAACATCAAGGCAGAATCAAAGGTTAGGAGGCTTCCCAAGATAAAATTCTTGGTGAGGGCCATTATGCTGATGCAGATATTCAAGCTACATACAATGAACACATCTTGTCCCTATGCTGTATAACAGCCTTGAATGCTTGGTACAAGATTCAAGAACCAGGGAAACGAATTGAGTCATATATTAAGGTATACAAGGCCCAAAAGAACCCTTTAGTGACATTTTGCAAAGAATAACTAAAACTGTATAAATAGACGAGTGCTTGTTGAAACTTTGGCTTTTGAAAATGCTAATATATAATGCAAAAAAGTGCTTGTGCCCTTAAAGATAAGGTCAGCATCAATGGATGAATGGATTCTGCATGTATCCAATATGGAGTCTTTTGACTATAACACTGAGGCTTGGGTAGGAAAAGTGATCTCCAAAGGTATGAAGAACAACAAAATACCAAATGCTTTAATTGTGGAAGAATGGGATCCCTGAGAAGAAATTGTAGACAAGTAATTCCTAGAAATAATGTTCCTTCTGGGAATAACCCAAACAGAAGGCTCCGACCTTCTGGATTATGTAGAAGATTCAGCAAAGGCTAGCATTGGACCAATGAATGTAGATCAACAAGAGACAAACAAGGCAACTATTTACCATCAGGAAACTCCTTGGGGGCCTCTCAAAGACCCTCATGTCAAAATTGGTGGTATCATTCCCAGTCACTGTGGAAGACAATCCTCCCCAGAACAATTAGGAAACCCAGTGCCTATTGTAAAAAATAATGCTGCTCTGGGTGATAGAATAACTTTGGAGAATGAATCAAAAATTCAAGGATGAAACAGAAGACTTATATTTTGGCAGACTTCTATAAATGACCAAAGACAAAAAGTAATAATACAAATCAATAATGTTATACTCAAAGGATCACTGGACACAGGTATGAACATCACCATTATCACTCTAGAATCTTGGCATCCAAGTAGGTGTCTTCAGGCGGTAGATGTTCAATTGTTAGGATTGGACCCCTATCTCAGGTGAAACAAAGCACAAAATGGGTTGAATGTATAAAGACAGAAGAACAAAGAGGAAGGCTGAGCCACATGTGACTAATATAGCAGTAAATCTATGGGAATGTGATCTGTTGCAGCAATGGAACACCCAGGTTCACATTCTTCCCATATCAGAAACAAACCATAAACCAACTCATGTTTGTGAGAAAAAATGCTATAACGCGATATATAAAACAGACTCTGAACACTAGGCTGAAAGAAAACAAAATGAAATAAGTGGCCGATTTATAGAGGAACCAAAATCCCTAGCCTTAAAATGGTTAACTGACAATCCTGTCTGGGTGGGGCGGTGGCCTATGACTTCAGAGAAGCTAAAGGCCCTAGAACAACTAACTCTGGTGATATTGAACAATCTACCAGCCCTTGGAATTGTCCCATATTTGCTATTAAAAAGAAATCAGGAAAATGGAGAATGCTTATTGATCTGATGTCATTAATAAGGTAATTCAGCCAGTGTGCTCTCTACAGCTATTGCCTTCTTTATTATCTGAAGGCTGGCCTGTTATAGTTGTTGACTTAAAAGACTGTTTCTTCACTATATCTTTACAAGAAAAAGGTGGGGAAAATTTGTCTTCACAGTGCCTACTTAAAATAATCTGCAACTTGCTAAAAATATATCAGTGCAAGGTTCTCCCACAGGGAGTGTTAAATAGTTCCACCCCGTGATAATATTTTAAATAGCAGCCATTGGAAATATTACATAAGCAATTTCTCCAATCTATAATTTACCATGACATGGATGACACTTTATTATCTGACTCAATTGAAGATTATTTAGACAGAATATATGAAGAAGTAAGGAAATTTTTGCCTTATTGGGGATTATAAATTGCTCCTGAAAATGCAAAAGGGAGATTCTATTAATTAGTTAGGCTATAAAATAGGATTACAAAAAATTAGACCCCAGAAAGTACAAATAAGGAGAGACTGAATACAGACTCTTAACGAATTACAGAGATTGCTGGGAGACATTTCCCATCTATGGCACATTATTGAGATAAAACCTGATCAACTGATTCATTTAAACAAAACCTTAGATGGTAGCAATAACTTGAATAGCCCCAGGGATTTAATAGATGAAGCTGAGAAAGAATTGGCATTGGTGAAAGATGAATTACATTGCAAGAGTGGGTCATGTGGATCCAAAGCTTAAGTGCATTCTAGTCATATTATCCTCTAAGAATTCCCCTACAGGGATTTTAATGCACAGGGAAGATATTATCATAGGATTTATCTTTTTACCACATAAACTAAGGAAGAAATTAAAAATTATGTTGAAAAGATTTCTGAGTTGATTCTAAAGGAAAATTGAGACTTCATCAGTTAGCAGCAATAGATTCAGCAGAAATTATAGTACTTTTACTAATGATGAAATTGACAAATTATGAGTAGAAAGTAAACCCTCAGAGGATTCTTGTCCTGTTGTAAGCCAGGTGCTCTCACCCAAGGGAAGGGGGCCAAGATGAATTCTGTATGGATTTGAAGTTTTTATCGACCCACTCAGGACAGGCCAGAGCATACACATACTTGTGACTCCAAGTACAGGGTTGTCCCCAAGATGAGTGCACAGGGAGTAAAATGTCAAAAAAAATCACAAGTTCAGCACTTCCCCTTGGTGTATCTGTGTTGGGTGTTGGCAAGCATAGCAGGATACAATAAGAATAGAGCACAGTTGTATCACCATGGTGTTTCTGTTTGACTGGGGGACAGAAAGCTTATAGTGATAGTAGCAGACAATACAGTTCAGCAAATGTGATGTACATGCCTGAGGGTCACACTGACCTAAGGTGTGGTCAAGATTTAGCAAATATGTTTTTGTTACTTCAGTCTGACCTCTCCAGAGCTGACTGGAGTGGAGGGAGAAGCAGTCACAGCCTCAGTGGCAAGCCTGGAGCCTGAGAAAGGATCTAAAGCTTCTCAAGTCCACCTTTCACCTCAACCACGTGCATCTCTGCAGTGTCAGCACTTTCTTGGACAAGCTTAACTGCAGGCTCCTGTTGGTCAGAGTAAGATGGGGGAGGGGCAGCTCATGGGCTGCATCTCCACTCACAGGGTTATGTCCTGGAGAACCCTGTCCACATCAAATGGAACACCACAAGGGCTGCACCTCTACTCTCGGGACTCTGCGTGGGGAACCCTGTCCATATCCACTGCAGCATCACATGGACTGCATCTCCACTACCCAGATTCTGTATGGTTGCACCCTGCCCCATTCTCATACACTGAAATGTCACAAATAATAACTTGTGGTTCCCTCCACATGGTCTGTGTTGCCAGTGCCTGCTTGGACATGAGCCAGAGAAGCTAGGACAAAGCAGCTCATAGACTATAGCACCCCTCACAGGCTTAAGTGTCTAGAAACCCTTCACATTCACTGAGACAGCACAGAATCTGTGCCCCCCATCTTGTCGATGGAATCTGATGATTCAAACTTGGCTGCTGTCATGGAGAGCCTCTGTTGAGTTATCTTCTGGCAGGTGGCTGAGCTGATGGGTGAAGTTTTACAGAATCAGATACAGCCTGGGACAGAAGAAATGCCTAATGATAGGGTATTTGGGTTTGTAAATGCCACTCTCTGGGGTCCAAAAGAAACTGGTCATAAATGGATATCTGAGGTGCCTGTCAGCATACAGAAGCAACTGCTGGCCTCTAGGCTCTCTTAGAAGTGCCTGTTACAGAGTCCATGCTTGTATGCTGGTTTCTCTCACTTCTCAAGCAATGGGTCTCCCTTTCCTTCCCCAGATTCTCATTCCTTCTCATTCTTATTCCTGCCATGTCTGCTATGTACCTTCTTGGCTCTTGGCTCTACCTTTGCTTTCTGCTCCCTTCCTCTCTCACCCCCCTATTCTCCTGTCATGGTCTGATTCAGTCTGATGGTCATCATGTTCAGTCTATTACTTTCTCTCCCTGCTCTGGACTTTTTTAGAAATCTCTGGCTGTACTCTCCTCCATATCTACAATAAAACCTTCTCCTCATCCACACCTTGGGAAAAATCATGTCCTCATTTCTTTTGACCTTCAGGAAGACAGCTACAGGTCTTCCAAATCTCTTTTTACCTGTCACCTTTCCTTCTGACTCAATATACACAGGCATGCAAGTTTTCCTACAACATGACAGGCATGCTCTGTAAAGAGAAGCCTTTCCCTTGCCAGCAGCTTTGGTTTATCCCCATCAGTCACCTGGGCTCTGCCGTGTTGTAGTCCCCAAATAACACACAAGACGCTGTATTAATTATGAAGCTGTTGGCCTTGCTTGCTTCTTACTGGCTAGCTCTGACTTAAGTATTTAACCCATAATTGTTAATCTAAGTATTTTTCTTACCAGAGAAAAGTTTCCGGTCTTCTTACCCCTATGGTGGTTACATCTTGACTCCCTGTGTTTCTCCTACGAAGAGTCCTCCTCGACTCCTAGTCCCACCTATTTTGCTTTCCTATTGGCCAACAGTGCTTTATTGACATATACACAAGATTTCCCATTCAATGCTCTCCCTTTGCATTTGCTGGTCCAACTTCCTAGATGACTCATCTCTCAGATACTCAGCCTTCCTCAACAGTGTTTTTCAGTGCTGTACTCCAGCATCATCTCACAGGAAGGCCTGACTTGATCACTCTGGTTGATATGATGCCATCTCTAAAGGCAGACTCTTAATATACATTTAAATGTTTTTCTTTCTGTCATTCAACATCACATATTCTCTGAGGCACATATTCATATCTCACTGTTTGCACAGCTACAAAGTCCTAGAAACAACAAAGTCAAAGAAAAGGAGAGCTCGATTTGTTTATGGTTGCATCCTCATCATCGAGAGCTGTGATTGACACAGAGTAGGTGGTATTTTTTTCTGAATTAATGAATGAGCTCTATTGTTGATGAAAGTGTCCTTTCCTCAGCCCTTTATTCTACACGCCCCATATGCACCTGTGGTTACACCCAAAACAGGCATGGTCAACATCACAGTTACATAGAAATCTCCCTACAATTCCCCTGTTAGTCTAAAGAAAAGATTTAGAATTGAAATAAAACTTAATTGTGTAAATAAAATGTCTTAAACATATATAAGAGCATAAATACATAGAAGATGATAAGGATATTTTTGCACCAAACATCGTGAATCGAAAGAAGACCTTACACAGTATGAGAAATTGCAATATACAAATTATCCAGGAAAGGAATACAACTTGGTTGTACATAAGTTACATCATATGAAAATCTATAGCAATGTAAGTTGTCTATAGCTAATAATAACTAAGGTAAATTACAAGAAGATATAATAATCTATCTATATCCCATCCTAACAATATCTATCTTATCCAAACCTTATGCTTATCTGAAAGAGATGCCCAAGTTTGAACACCTCCTTCAAACCCAACAGTAAACAATTGAAAACTAACCCTAAGCAGGTGTAAATTATCCCTTAGTGTCAACACAAGGGAAAGGGAGCATAGTATTCCCAGAATAACTTCCTGCTGAAATGGGATGATGATAATCTCATGGGGTCCTGTAGAAAGAAAATTTTGGAGTAGTGAAATACTTGAGTAGACTAGCTACAATATTGTACCAAGTCTCTGTTTGGCAGGATATGCTTGATTGAAGTTCTGGCCAGAGTATAATAACAAGGTGCATCATATCAGCTAGCTAGTCTGGAGTTGTCTAGAGCAATGTAGTCCCAAACCAATTTTAAGGTGGCACAGGGTGAGACTATTTAACATTTCCTGTGGGAAGACCTTCCATTGATATCTTTTAACTGGCTGAGAATTGTTATAAGTAGGCACCATGAAGGCAAATTTTTCCCTATCTTTTTCTTATAAAGGTATAGTGAAGAAGCAATCTTTCACATCAATGATAATAGGCCATCCTTCAGGTATCAGAAAAGGCAAGGGCATCTCAGGTTGTAGAGTGTCCACAGGCTGAATTACTTTATTGATGGCTCTCAGGTCTGCAAGAATTCTCCATTTACCAGATTTCTTTTTGATAACAAATACAGGATAATTCCAAGGGCTTGTAGATTCTTCAGTTTGTCCAGCATTTAGCTGTTCCTGAACCAGCTTTTCTAAAGCCTGTAGCTTCTCAGAGATCATAGGCCATTGCTCTTCCCAGACAGGTTCATCTTTTAGCCATTTTAAGGGTAGGGCTTTTGGTTCCTCTGTAGGTTTGTCAGTTGGATTCTGTTTATGTACAACCTGGATGGTTGTTATCTGTTTTCAGTAGTGACTTACAATATTTTTCTACCACCAAGAGCTTGTTCATGTTTCTATATCTGATACTGGAGGAATGTTAATCAGGGTATTCCATTGCTACAATAGATCACTACCCCGGAGATTTATAGCAATGTCTGCGAAATATGGCCTCAGTCTTTCTCTTTGTCCTTCTGGCCCTATACACTCAACCCATCTTGTTCTTTGTTTACTTGAGATAGGGTTTCAATCCCTAAGAATTGAATGTTTACCTCTTGTAAGGCAATCTTGGATGCCAAGATTTTTGAGTTATAATGGTTACATCATCCCTAGTGTCCAAAATATCTATAAGCACTTTGTTAAACATTTTCACCTTTTATTTGGGCCTCTGATACTTTATAGAAGTTTGCCAAAATATACATTTTTGTTTCCTCCTGTTATGCTTGATTCATCCTCAGCAGCTAATCTATCATCAAGAGTGGTATTCTTCTTTACAATAGGTAGTAGACCTTCTAATTGTCCTGGGAGCGGTTGTCAACCACAGTGACTTGGAATGACTGGACCACTTTTGACATGGGAGCCTTTGAGAGGCACCCTGGGAGTTTCCCTATTGTAAAGGGTTTCCTTGTTTGTCTCTAGCCAATCTACATTCATTGGTCAGGTGTTGGCCTTTGCCATATTTTCTACAAAATTTAGAAGGCTGAAGCCTTCTGTTTGAGTTGTTCCCAGGAGGAGCATTATTTCTAGGAGTGCTTTGCCTACAATTTCTTCTTAGATCTCCTGTTCTACCACAGTTAATGCATCTGCCGTCTTGGTGTCTTTTTAATCCTTTGGGGATTGCTTCTCCTACCCAAGCTTCTGTGTCATAATCATTATACTAGATGCTGGCTGTATACAGAACCCATTCATCCAATGGTGCTGATCTGATCTTTAAGGGATAAAACACCTTTTTGCATTGTGGATTCACTTTCTCATATGCTAGAGATTCTTTAAGTATGTGCCTAGCTTCTCAATCTGTTATCTGTAACTCTACTGTTCTGACAATCTTTGTAAGAATTTACTATATCACTCTTATGGTCCCTGTTCTACTTTCATATAGTGTTCTATTCTCTCTCCTGGTTCATGAAACTTATCCCAAGGGTTCAAGGCTGCTTTATGACATAGAGGCAAGATGTGTTCATCATATGCAGCTTGAGTCTCTGTAGCAGCATAACGACCCTCACCAAGAATCTTACCTTGGGAAGCCTCATAAGCTTTCTTTAAGCCCTGAAGCTCAAGAGCTTTTGCCTCTTCCCCCCATAAAGCCCTCCACTGTATTTGAGATCAATTTTCAAGGACAGCTGATATTAATTGTCCCTGATCCTTAGGGGTCACTTTATTTATCCTTGTCCATGAGTCTAATATTTGGTGGACATAAGGGGAATGCATTTCATAGGAGACAATAGCGTCCTTAAAAACTTTACGGTCTTTCATCTGTATTGGCTCCCATTGATATGCAATGGAACCATTCAATGTTTTTTCGTTGCTGGTTTGTCATTCATAAACACTGGGAAAACCATAGGAGAGGGCATAACAACCATAGGAAGGTGTTCCTAGCATCTGAAAGGTATAGGTAATTTTAAACCTCTTTCATAACCTATTGTTTTTATTTGATTCTGATGTATCGGACTGAAGGTCTTCTAAGGCCTTTATTCTATTCTTCATTGTTTCTCTGAGTGTTTGAACTTCCTAGATCATATAAGTTTACAAAGATTTCATATAATTGTTCAGTTTTTTGCTTTCTTCATTTATATGATTGTAAATATTTAATATTTTCATCCTTAAATATTATCTGATTGGCATGTAAGTTCCCTTCCAGAAATAGTGTTCTATCTGATAGCTTGTTATTATCCTCAGACAGTGGCTTCTGGGGTGGGCTGAAGTGGCTTCTTGGGCAACATGGCCTGGCCAGCTCCAGTGAGGGCTCCTTCCACAGTCCTGACACCAGCTGTTGATGAAAGTATAACAGTACATGGAATAAGGGTGTTCCTGGCTATTTATTGTGGGAAATTACTTCCACAAGAACCTGAAAACCCAGAACACCAAAACAGAGTGAGTGCCCCTTTCCTAAGCCCTTTATTTTATACACCCTGTACACACCTTTTCCAATTCCATAGGCTGCCATTTTGTCTTATTGACTGTGTCCTTTGCCTTACAGAAGCTAAAAGTCTCAAAATGCAAAATAGAAAAAAGAAAACATTCAACAAATGGTGCTGGTATAACTGGCTGTCAACATGTAGAAGAATGTAAATAGATCTACATCTATCCCCATGCACAAAACTCAAGTCCAAATGGATCAAGCACCTCAATATAAATCCATCTACATTGAACCTCATAGAAGAGAAAGTGGAAAATATATTTGAACAAATAGACACAGGAGACCACTTGCTAAATAAAACACCAGTAACAGACATGGAGACCAACAATTAATAAATGGGACCTCCTGAAACTGAGAAGCTTCTGTAAAGCAAAGAACATGATCAACAAGATAAAAGAGCTCCCTACAGAATCGGAAAAGATCTTCACCAACCCCACATTTGACAGAGGGCTCATCTCTGAAATATACAAAGAATTCAAGAAGCTAAACATCACAATAACAAATTATCCAATTAAAAATGTGGTACAGACCTAAACAGAGAATTATCAACAGAAGAATCACAAATGGCTGAAGAAAACTTCAGTCCTCAACTGGACCTAGAGAAGTCATCAACTGGACCCCTATTTTACCTAGAGAAGTCCTCAACTGGACCCCTATTTTACCTAGAGAAGTCCTCAACTGGACCCCTATTTTACCTAGGTTACAGGTTTTTTTCCAACTGTCCATTGAATACCTGCCCTCAACAGGAAGTCGGGGACATCTCCTCACTTCCCCAGGCCTGGCCTTGTAGGCAAATCTGCCAAGCTCTTGTCCAGTTACCTATTACCTATTTCGCTAGCATACTTGGATTCCTAGATTAAAAGAACATGCACTTAACAGACAGACATAAAACATCTATTCACCCAGCCAGTTGAGGTTGAAACCTTCAGAGTTCTGAGTCCTGGCAGGGTCTTGGGATTCCCAGTCAGGGAACCAAATGTTGTGCCAGGTTGGCAGAGCCCAAGAGACCAACCCAAGGAGCAGACACTTCTGACACAAAAGCAAAAGGCTTCTTTTTATTGTTTAAGCTGGCCAACTTGGATCTCACTCCGTGGCGGGGAAATGAGATGCCAACAAGACAAAACAAAAAAAAAAAAAAGGGAAGCTTTTAAAGGAGCAGACCATAAGGTTGAAGGCCACACAAATCCTAGAGTTTCCATGGTTATTAAGGTCATACAAAGTACACAATAAAGCAGTAACTATATATTTTAAGTAAGGTACATTAAGTAAGATAACACAGGGCATAGAATTTTCAGGGTTGCAGGGTCACAGGGTCTGTCAGTTATTCCCTGGGCCAAGGGATCTTTACAACCTTATGACCAGCAATTAGCAGAGATAGGAATGTTGACCCAAGTGGTGGAGGGTCACCTCCCCTTCTCTGAGAGCAGGGCTCAGGTGCCAGCCACAGCATTCTCAATCACTAGAAGTTCTCTTTTCAAGACCTACGTTTTTAAACTTTTATTAATTTTAATTTTTAGTCCTTCAGTAGCACATGTGGTTACAGTGTCATGCAGGGTAAGAGACAGTTTTGCCTCTTCTTGTTAATATTTATATGTGGTAGAGTTTGGGTTCTCATGGTCAACTCACCAACCAGAGCTGGATCAATTCATTTACTGTTCTAACCCCTCTGGGAGCATACCAGGCTTTTACATTTATCCTATAGGTAACATAACCTGGAGACTTACTCTTAATAGTGGGCACTGCGCTACTCAGCCCTTGGTCTTATGTATATTTCCCTTAACTTCTTGGGGTATTGACACAGTTATTAGAAATGAGGCAGGACCAGAGCAGCTCATGGACTACAACTCCCCTCACTGGGTTTGTTGCCTGGAGCCCCATCCATATCCACTGAACCATCACAGAATCATACGCTACTGTGCCCTCCATCTGGCTGCTGGAGTCTGATGACACTAATACAACTATCATGGAGAGTATCTGTTGGATGAACTGCTGGCAGCAGGCTGGCTGGACTGATGGACAAAATTTTACAGAGTCCAGTACAAGCAGAGACAAGAGAGATGCCTGATGATGGGTTATTTCTATGCTGTGCATCCATACCTCTGGGTTCTCTTTAGGAGAGTACAGAGTACTCTGGAACACTTCCTGGCTCAGGGTCAGATTGTCAATTTCTTTTACTAGCAGGAGTGTAGCTAGCTGCACTGCCAACAAACAAGCCAGCCAACCAGCAGAAACAAGATCAGATAGGCCCCTGACCTCTTCCCAGGTCCCAGTACCTGGGCAATGACCTCCTTTATAATCTGTTCAGTGGGATGGGGAGGGGCCTCCCCACCCTATCTTCCCTGTCTATTTTGATGTTTAAGGGAGGGTGGATGGGTCCTGTGAGAATCTGCAGAGTCCCCCGTGAATGGAGACAGAGAGGGACTACTGACCCCTACAGGCAACTTGCTCTGATTTCTTTATTACATGCTATCACACTGTGACATGAGTGCTGTATCCTCCTGAGATTCACTTAACAAGTGAGTTTGAGACCAGCCACAGTTGCACAGTAAGAGCCTGTTTTCAGCACAAATAAATAAACATTTAATAAAACTAGAAGCTCTTTGCCTTGTTGAATGATACATTTTGCTGTTCTGTTTATTTCATTTACAGTACACTTTATTCCATGTCTCCTCCTATCTTGTAATATTGTGAGCGGCTCCAAAGGCTTTCATGTGCATGCGAGAGACAAAGCCTACTAGCACAGACCTCCTTCAGGACAGAGAAATGGTTATGTATTTGACGCAATAGGAATCAATAGGAACTTCACCACGTTCTTCATGAGTGGGTGTTCTGCGGTATCATGCTAAAGAGGTGAAGCTAACAAACAAGTGTGATGAACAGGGCGGAGTTACCAGTGGGCCACTTTGGAACTGCCCGAGATTGAAAGCAGTAATTCATCTCTGACTTCAGTTTCAGTCTCCCTGTAGCAGAGACTCGGCTCAGAGATGCCTGTTGCAGTGGCTCCAAAGGCTTCCACGTGCATGCGAGGGACAAAGCCCACTAGCACAGACCTCCTTCAGGAGGGAGAAATGGTGATGTATTTGATGCAATAGGAATCAAACCAAAAGGGCAGAGAGCGAGTTTCACCGGGCTTGTACAGAGGAGCAGAGCCTCCTGCCTGTTTGCCTGTCCAGGTGATGCTCTGTGGACATGAAGATGCCTGGAGGCCTCTGGTATATTAGTTACTTTATCGGCGTATATAACACTCAAGTATTTCTGGGCAAGAGACATGAATAAGGAATCAGTTGAACCTAAGGCATATTTTGTTTAGTTGGATTTTTTTGGTTTTGTTTAATTTGATTGTTTTGTTTGTTTTTGGTATGTGTGTGTAATCTGTGTATGCGTGTGCACGTGCGCGTGCTCATGGGTGTGCTTGCTAGCCCGCTATCTGGAAATCCACACTCTGGAGTTACAAGAAGTGCTGTAGAAATGCTCCTTATGCCCCAGAGTGACGAAAACTCTAACAGCACAGCTTTCAAAGTGCACAGCTAAGGAAGTTCGCTGTGGGGCTGGGGCCTGTGGTTTCCAGATCCAGTGAGATTCAAAGGACAGGTGGGGAGGAGGTGCAGTGGGAGGCTGAACCCCAACACAAGCAAATCCTCTGGCATTTCTGGTTGTGGCAAATTATGTAAATGAAGAATCTTGTAGTGTTTCTGTTAAACTGTATTCTGTATTTAGAAAATGCTTCATTCTTTTATTTTTATTCCTTCCTTCCCTCTTCCCTTATTTCGATTTTTGTTTGCTTGCTTGTTTTAGTGAAAGAATATGGGTTTCCTGAAAAACAGTGTTCATAATTACCAAAATATTCAAGATCATGAGGAATTTAGATGTTTTTTCAGCTTAGTCAAATAGTCCCATAACTGAATTCATTTTTATTCTCCACACAGAAACATATATACACCCATATTTCTGTAAGACAAGTTAGACTAGGGGCAAATTTTTGATACAATTTGTTTTTATATTTGGATATGCATAATATTTTCTATATAAACATTTAGGGTTTAATTTTAAAAAAAAGAACAAGTAAGGAAACAACAAAAGCTACATATGTAAGTAAATAAACAACTTCTAGGTCTGAAACACCCAAATGGGTTTTGGTGGGTATTTAAAAGAAAAGTTACACATTGCCTTATTGAAAAAGAAATCTCGATGCACTGAATTCAAAGAACATCTTTGTTTATGCATAACTGGAAAGAAAGAGGGTTGATAATTTTCTTTTGAGTCAAAATCCAAAGGATGTTGTATATGCTGACCCAAAGACTTTGGGGAGCCTCACATTAGGCAGACAGCTTCATGGGAGAGTCTGGTGGGTTCAGAGAAAGAGTTAAAAGTCCATGAGGGATTTTCAGAGCCTGTCATATCATCCTGGGCAGAGCCTAGGTCCTCCCCCATGTGTCCAGGCTGAAGAAAGCATCCCTTCATGTGGAATGGGCTCTGAGAGTCTATTTGTATGTCAGAGATAAATACTGCTCTACTTTATAAGGTCCCACAGATTGCCAAGGTCTCTTCTCTGACTAACTCTTATGACAGAACACAATAGTGTGTCATGTCTACCTAAGACAAGAAACAGATTCTGTTCATTTGACAAGAGGAATTGGCCTTCAAGGGAGCCCTGATATCTCCAATGGCTTCAAAAGTTATTGTAACATTCTCTGCTCAAGATACCCAAAAATTATTTAAGTTATGGGCTAAAAGTGAGGAACTGATGCAATGTGTTTCTGCCACATTGTAGGGATCTATATTTAAAGCTGTCAGCAGACATGCTTAGCATCAGTTACACCCTCAGGCACAGCCTCTAGGCAGGAAGCTCACTTAGGAGAAGAGAAACAGGAAGTCAGTCACTTCTGAGTTCTGGCCTGGAAAGAACCAGAAGAGATGGAACCGCTCACCCTTGGGCACTCTGTTTCTAACTCTGCTCCGCCCATTTCTGTCTCGTGTCCTTCTCAGCGTAAACATCCAGTCCTCTCTCAGCTGAGACTCCCTGTTATTTTGGAGTTCTGTGAAAATGAACAAAATGTGGTGGTTAAAGTCAGCTGGTGCTTTTCAAAAATATCATTTATATTCAGTAAAATACTTCATTTGTTGTATATTTCCATGAATTTTTGAGAATATATAATCTCCATCACAATCAAGCTATAAACTAGCCCCCATGCCAGTACCCCTGTGCCCTTCTGCAGACACTCATTTTTTCTTCTGTACCCAGCCTATGGCATCCTTGCTTTGTCTATTCTTACATGCTTGTTTTCAAGAACACCATATAGGTGGATCCCTGCACTAACAAATGCACTGGACATTCATCCACAGTGAATTCAACAGCTGTGTGTCAAATACAAGCAGCTGGCTATAGTAGAAGAGATTCCAGAGCATGACTGATGTGAGGCTTGAGCTTTGATTTCAGTGTATGCATCTCAAACCTGAAGATAAAAACAGTTTTACAAACAAGACAGAGAAAAGTAGCAGGAAACTGGCAGACAAGAGAGTGAGCAGGAAGAGAGCAGGTAAGTGGCAGTCAGGATTCCCCAGCAGTAAACTACAGTTCTGTGGTCAGATTCTCCGAGTAAACTGCAAGGGGGCTGGGTGGGATTTTGTTGTGGTTGTGGTTGGGGATTTTGGTGGTAATGGTGGTGGTGTGGGCAGGGGATACACACGTGCCATGCAGAGGTCAGAGGATAACTATGTGTAATTGGTTCTCTGCTTTCATCTCTGTGCATGTTCCAGAAATTGAACTCAGGTCACCAGGTTTGAACTGCAAGCATCTTTACCCACAGACCCATCTTGCAGGCCCAAGAAAAATTGCTTTGGCTACAAAATGCTTTAAGGGTTACTTAAGTTGGCTAGCAAGTCCTGTAACATGTACTCTTCCCACCAGCCACCTGGGGCTGTCTCAGCCCCCAGATAACACAGGAGACACTATATTAATTATGAAGCTAATGACCGTTTGCTATGGTTTCTTAATGGCTAGCTCTGACTTAATTATTAACACATAATTACTAATATATATTTTCATAAGGACTTATCTTTCTGAAGACACCCTCCTGACGCATCCTCTCCTCCCAGGAGATAACATGGTGACTCCTCTCTTGACTACATTTCCCAGAATTCTCCTTGACTCCTACTCCCACCTACCTTGCTTCCCTATTGACCAACAGTGCTTTATTCATCAACCAATAAAAGAGACATTTTTACAGAATGATATCTCCCATCAAAGTCTTACTTTAAGGACTTCTGGATACATCAGGCTGAGGAACATTTAGCCAGCACAAGAAATGGACAAATGCAAGCATGAAGCCTAATTTTCTTTTTCAATCATTTTCCCCAGTACTGCTTGAGTTTGGTTTACATTGTCTCATGTTCAGACATATTTGAGTTGTTGCAAAATACAAGGGTTAATTCATAAAGCTACTATAAACACAGGCAGGTTTTATGTAAACACAAGTATTTCCCTTAGATCTAGGACATGAAATAAATTTAAACTCATTTTAACAAAATGCTAAGCTGTATTTCAACTATTTACCCCAAAGCTTAATAATATAAAGCATACTTAATACGTGTATTTACTATATATCATTTTATTCCATATTTTGGCTCATTTTTCTTTCTAAAATCCAATGTGTGTTTATAATATGTGTGCATGTGTAATGTAGACAATAATGGTGGGCAATTCTTAGGTAGACAAAGGATGAAAACTCATCAGCATATGATGCTTAGACAGTGGGTTTTCATAATAAGACTCACACCTCATCCTGTGTATTATAATAGACTCAAATAGATCACAGGCCCAGATATGAAGCCTACAACTTAAATCTATTTGAAGAAAAAATGAAAAATACCTTTGTGAAGAAGAGCTTGTCTTAGGCAAAGATTTCTTGCCTATAATACCAAAAACTTTACCTACACACCAGGTAGGTAGGCAAAATAAATTGGATTTAGTACAATGCTCTGCTCAGGTCCTGAAAAAGGAAGAAAAAGATATACAACGGCAGGGGTTTTATCTGCTCCCACTCCTCTCCAAGTGTGTGTGTGTGTGTGTGTGTGTGTGTGTGTGTGTGTGTGTGAGTGTGTGTGTGTGAGATGGGGAAGTCCTGGGTATATGTCAATAAAGCCCTGTTGGCCAATAGGGAAGCAAGATAGGTGGGACTAGGAGTTGAGAAGGATTCTGGGAAAGAGAGGCACAGGCAGTCATGATGTAGCTACAATAGGAATAGGAGGTCTGGACCCTTTTCTCCAGAAAGAGAAATACTTAGATTAACAATTATGAGTTAAATACTTACGTCAGAGATAGCCAGTAAGAAACAAGCAAACAGCCAACAGCTTTATAATTAATATAGTATCCTGTGTGTTTATTTGGGACTGATGCAGCTCTGGAACCAGGCTGGTGGGAAGACTTCACTCTATATATGGTGTCAGAAGTGTGATTGAATTTCCACATAGAATGACAAGAACTTAAAAGGAATTTTAGAAACAAAAAAATGGAGAGAAGCACAGCTTCTTGGTAGCAGCATTTTTCTCATGTGGGCTCTGTTTCTTGAAAAAGGAAGAAAAAGATATACAATGGCAGGGATTGTGTCCGCCCCCACTCGTCTCTAAGTGTGTGTGTGTGTGTGTGTGTGTGTGTGTGTGTGTGTGTGTGTGTGTGTATCATCGTCTCTCTCTGTTAGTCTCTGTCTCTTCTTTGGTTTTCTTTGTCTCTCTCTGTGTCGGTATCCATCTCTCATTCTCTCTTTCAAAAGAAATTGTATCCATTGTGTAAATGTACCACATTTTCTTTATCCGTTCTTCGGTTGAGGAGCATCTAGGTAGCTTCCAGGTTCTGGCTATTACAAATAATGCTGCTATGATCATAGTTGAACACAATGGAGTACTACTAAGTGGAAAAAACAATGATATCTTGAAATTCATAGGCAAATGGATGGAACTAGAAGAAACCATCCTGAGTGAGGTAACCCAGACACAGAAAAAAATCATGGAGTGTACTCATTCATAAGTGGATATTAGACATATAGAGAAAAGGATAACCAGGCTACAACCCTAGAGAACCTAGGAAACTAGGAATATAAGAGAGACATACATAACCCCCTCAGAGAAGGGGAAAGAGACAAGACCTCCTGAGTAAATTGGGAGGACAGGGGAGGGGGTCAGGAGAAAGAGGAGAGGAAAAGGGGAGAGGGGGAGAACACAAGGGATCAGGAAGGCCGAGTTGAGGAATGCTATCCTAGAGCCTTCATCTAGTAGCTGATGGAAGGAGAAGCAGAGATTCACAGCTAAGCACTGAACGAAACTTCTGGAATCCAGTTGTAGAGAGGGAGGAGTGATGAGCAAAGGGGTCAAGGCCATGCTGGGGAAACCCACAGAAACAGCTGACATGAGCAAGTGGGAGCACACAGACCCCAGGTTGACAGCTAGGGAACTATCATTAAGAACAAACCAGGTCCCATGCATGTGGGTGTCTGTTGGGAGGCTTGGGCAGTCTATAGGGTCTCTGGCAGTGGAACCAGTATTTATCCCTAGTGTATAAATGGGCTTTAGGAGCCCATTCCCTATGGAAGGATACTCTCTCAGCCTAAATACACAGAGTAGATGGGGAGTGGGATGGGGGCTGGTGGGAAGAAAGGGAGTATGGGAGGGAAAGGAAACTGGGATTATAATGTAAATTAAGATTGTTTTTAATTTAAATAAAAATTAATTTTAAAAAGAAACTGTACCTAAAATATACTGAGTGTTTTTAAAACTAATGGTAGGGAAATGATTCAATGGTTAAGAGCACTCGTTGCTCTTCCTGTAACTAATTATGAATATGTTTTAATAAATGTTTAATTGTGTGTCTGGAAGTGCTGTGGGTGCTGCCATCCTTATACATTTGTTTGTATTTGACAATTGCAAGGGTGTGAAAATGAAAATTATTCTCTTCATTGACATATTTTCTTGCAATATTACAAACCCATTCACTACTTATAGAGGCCATTTAGTAGACTTCTTAGAACTGTGTATGTAGATACATCTATGTTGTCTGAATAGCAATACTTTTATCTTGATTTATGAGGCAATGCTGTTATTTCTTTTTATTGCCCTATTGGACTGACTAGAACCTCCAGAGTCACACTAAAATAGTGAGCAGACATCATTGCCTTGGTCTGAGACACTCGAGGAGAACATTCATGCTGGTTGTGGTTGGAGTTTTGTTTGGGTTTTTTGTAGATATCTCTTGTCAGGGTGAGAAAATTCCTTCAGTTCCTAATATGCTGAGAGCTCTTACTGTGGATTTACAGTGACTTGTGCACATGCCTTGCTCACTTTACTGAAGTGCTCCTTTTTATCTTCTTATTCTATTAATATATAGGATTTCATTTAGTTCATTATAGTTAGAAAGACAGATGATAGAAGATAGATGATAGATAGATAGATAGATAGATAGATAGATAGATAGATAGATAGATGAAAGATTGGTGGGTAGAATAGAGTAAAATGTAGCCATTCTCAGCCTCAAACTCACTATTTAGTCAAGACAGGCCTTGAACTCCCAACTCTCATGCCTTAACCTCCCATGTGATAAAATCACAGTCCTGAGCTACCACACCTGGCACATTGATTTTGTTTTTCTTTTTGTCATTCTTATGCTCCACTAAGTCCTGACCAGACCTATTCCTTTTTTTTAATTACATTTTTTAATTTAAATTAGAAACAAGCTTGCTTCACATGTCAATCCCAGCTCCCTCTCTCTCCCCTCCTCCTCTGCCCCCCACCAACCCCCCAGCCCCCCACACAATCCCCACTCCACTCCCCAGGGAGGCTGAGGCCCTCCATGGGGGATCTCCAAAGTCTATCAAATCATCCAGGGCAGGGCCTAGGCCCTCCCCCATGTGTCCAGGCTGAGATAGCATCCCTGGATGTGGAATGAGCTCCCAAAGTCCATTCATACACCAGGGATAAATACTGATTTACTACCCGAGGCCCCATAGATTGCCAAGACCTCCTCACTGACACCTAAATTTAGGGAGTCTGGATCAGTCCCATGCTGGCCTCTCAGCCATCAGTATGGGGTCCAAGAGCTCCCTCTTGTTCAGGTCAGCTGTCTCTGTGGGTTTCACCAGCACGGTCTTCACCCCTTTGCTCATCACTCCTCCCTCTCTGCAACCGGATTCCAGGAGTTCAGTTCTGTGTTTAGCTGTAGATATCTGCCTCTGCTTCTGTCAGCCACTGGATGAAGGCTCTAGGATGGCATATAAGGTAGTCATCAATCCAATTAATCAAAGAAGGGCATTTAAGGTAGCCTCTCCACTATTGCTTAGATTGTCAGTTGGTGTCATCCTTGTAGATCTCTGGAAATCTCACTAGTGCCAGACCTCTCCTCAAACCTATAATGACTCCCTCTGTTATGGTATCTCTCATCCTGCTCTCCTCTTTTCTTCTCCAGACTCAACCCTCCTGCTCCCCCATGTCCTCCTCTCCCATCTTCTTCTCCCCCTCTTTCTCCTTGCTCCCTTTCCCCTCCCACCATGCTCCCAATCTGCTCAGGAGAACCTGTCACTTCCCCCTTCTCTGGGGGACCATGTGTATCTCTCTTAGGGTCCTCCCTGCCCCAGACTGTCTGGCAGTGGGATTGTAGGCTAGCACTCCCCTGTCCCATGTCTAAAATCCATTTATGAGTGAGTACATACCATGTTCATCTTTTTGTGACTGGGTTACCTCACTCAGGATGGTTTCTTCTAGTGCCATCCATTTGCCTGCAAATTTCAAGATTCCATTGTTTTTTTCCACTGATTAGTACTCCATTGTATAAATGTACCACATTTTCTCTATCCACTCTTCAGCTGAGGAGCATCTAGGGGCCAGGTCTATTCTTATGAAACTAAATCTACGGGTACTTGTTGTTGTTGCTGTTATTGTTGTTTCAACTTGACTTTCACTCTTTCTTGTTCCTTCATTGGCTCTTACTACGTTAACTGGAAGACTCCATGGGAAAAATTTTGTTTCCCTTTCCTACAGTCTTTTGTGAGCTGAGGACATCATTTACGAACTAGGAAACTCCATAAAGGGCATTTGCAGTAAAGTACAAGCCAAATCTATGGATGATTCTGAGGTAAACTTATCTTTTTCCCTAAAAGGTTCTTAAGGTTGATATTCTCATATTGATGTTTTCAGGTAAAAAGCTCCATGGAAAATATCTCAGAACCATCTCCACTGAGTCTCCTGTTAAGCTTTATTGCTGCTATGCAGTGATCATGGTCCTCTCTGTAGCTGTAGTTGCACTTTCTGTTACTTTGTCATTGTCAGGTGAGTGACTCATTCTCCAAATTCTGCAGAATTCTGTCCACATTGTCTATTATACTTATATACTTATACGGTAAGGAAGGACTCACTGTAGGAAAGGCTGTAGAGAAAACACACTAGAAATTCCTGCTCTCTGGGAAGTTAGGGTCTCGCAGGAAGATGCAGAGAAGGGACAGCACAGCCTCTGATGTGCACAGGAGGCTGGGCTCACCAACTCTAGGAAGATGGCGTTCAGTGCCCTCTAGAGCAGTAGCTCTCAACCTTTCTAATGCTGTGACCCTTTAATTAGTTCTTCATGTTGTGGTGACCCCCAAGCATAAAATTATTTTCATTGCTATTTTATAACTGTAATTTTGCTACTGTTATGAATCATAATGTAAATATCAGATATTTCCAATGGTCTAGACATATTTCCACCTGGGGTATGTATTCAAGGTAGAGAACAAGGAATGGAAAACTGGGACAGAGACTCACAAGGAGGCTGCTTTGGCTAAAGGGAAGTGTGAGCAGTGAAGAATAAAATCATTGGAGAAGGTACAGGAAAGCCCCCCTTCCGACTCATGGTTTAGTTAATATCTTCAAACACGGTCTGAAAATACTAAATAAAAAGCTCCAGAATATGTGATTCCTACGCTTTTAACTGTAGATTGTTCTGAATACTGTGATAAAATCTTGTACAACTTTGCTGCCATAGTTTCATGATATTACTCTATAAAAATCACTTCAACCCCATGAATGAATAGTGCACACAAGTCTAAACTTGTACAAGCATTTGGCAACAAGTCTTGGTCAGTGTAACCTAAACTATTTTGTAGCTCAGAAAAGAGTCAGACAAAGTGAAGTGACAGTCACTCTCACTGCCTGTTGCATTTGTCCTTCTCACAGAAGCCTCGTTGTCCTGGATCTGAGAACTGAGAACAGCTACAAAATAGTCCCCTCAATTAATGGGGAGTCATTTCTGGTGTTTAATAGTTCTTATCAAGTCACATGTTTCCTGGAACTCACTAGACCTTTGAAAGAGCAACACATTTGTCCTTACCTGTTAAAAGTAAGAAAAAGTAAAGGTATAAAAGAAGGATGTCTGTTGTTCATCCAAGCTGTCCTCTGAAACCATTCAGAGCTTCTTACACACACACATACACACACACACACCCCACATATTCATTCATGTATATACATATATAATCATTTTATTATTTTTATTTCTTTATTATAATATGCTTATTAACATAAACACTCAAAACACTTGTCAAGTTGCAGACTCTGTAACTCACCTAATTTCCATATGGATAGGATAGCCACTCTGAAGCTATGTCAGTTAAATGAACTACTGAAAAGCTTTAACTAAAAAAAAATTCCCTTTATAACTTTTCTCACAACTTAGAGGCCCTTTGCTGCATCCTGTCCTTCCTCATCACTTTATAACACTCTTCTTATTCTCCTTTCTACATGTTACATGATGCCCACACTCACAGCTGTTTACACTGTACATTACCGGTTGGGATTGCATGTGACAGAGTACATACATGGGTCTCTTTCTTTCTGAATTTGGATGACCCCATTTAATATCATACTTTCCCACTCCATACATTTTCCTATAAATTTAATTTTTCTTTAATGCTGAAATATTATTCAGTTTTGGATGAGTTCCACATATTCATTATGCATTCATCAGTTAATGGGCATCCAGGTCAGGTCCATTTCTTTCTATTGTAAATGGGGCAGCAATAAACATGGATGTACAAGACTCTCTGCAGTAAGATGTGTTCTCTCTATATATACCCAGGAGTTACTAAGTCACATAATAAGTCTATTTTTAAATTTGTTTGCGTAACCTCCATATTGGCTATATTAGTTTGTACTCCCACTGGCAGTGAAAAAGTATCACTATTTCTGTATATGGTTCTAACATCTATTGTCATATTCCTTCATGACAGCCATTCTGACCAGCTCTAACAAGAGTCAGTTTATGTTTATACATACTTAATATGTGCAATAGAATTATAAGAAGGCCTTGATCAGAGTTTTGGTACCAAAAAACCATTTTTACCATGCAATGTTTTACAAACTGTCATTTATCTACAGTAAAATCCAAACAGGTAAAAAGCTTTCTTTCATTTTTTTTCAAGAGAAAATGAGGATATGAAAGAGGATTATGGGAAAGAAATCTGTAGGATTCCAGAAATCAGGAACAGGCATAAGAGGCTGATTTTCTTGCAGGGTAGGGTGTCTTTAGTCCCAGGACTCAGGAGCCACAGTCAGGGGGATTACTACAAGCTCCAGACAAGTACAGTCCACAGAAGGCTAGGCAGGGGATGTAGCGGGCTTCTGTCTCAAAACACAAACTACAAAGAAGACAAGAAAAGCATTCCCTTAGAGCCCACTGGAAGGACTTGGAATAGGGACCATAATGTTAGGAGGGGTCTCCTAGTGATTAGTTAGGAAAGCAACTGCTCAGACACATAGCAAACAACTGAGATTTGTATAGCTAACCAAAGACAGGAGACTTAGAAATGCTTATTATATTACACGAACTGTCTAAATTTCAGTGAAAAAAGAAAAGTGGTCACTGAGAGCCCTGGACTTCGTAATGACACCTGCCCAAGAGATTGGATTGGATTTGGAGATAAATGTTTTTATTTTTCTGAAACCATGGAAGACTGGACATTCAGCCAGACCTCCTGCATGGCACTAGAGTCCCAACTAGTTCTATTTGATAGCCTGGAGGAGCTGGTAAGAAAGGATCAGGATTGGTTTGTTGTCTGTCCTATTGAATATGTTCTGCCTTGAGATGGAGACCTTAAAGTTGAAGCATGAAGAATCCCAACCCAGGCATCAGGGAATTTGGAAACATGTTATTGCTTCTGGCTGGAACCCTTAGATATTCCAGGGACATTCGATTACATGGTATTCACAGTCAATCTGTAAGGTCAGACGTACACTCTACTGAGATATCCTATAGTCAAGTAAGTCTTCACCAAAGCTATCAGGTGTTGCATACTGAAGGTAACAACTATCAGTAACTACAAGGACAGGCTTAACAATGGACATTCCCAGCCACAGGGGATGGACAGTCATCAATGTACTTTGGATTATAGATGAAAATGCATCTACTGATAACCAAAGGCTATTATGACTCCAAAATTGATGGCCCTCTATTACATCCTGATGCCTTCTCTAAAGTAGGCTGAAGGACAGACTAAAGAGTCATCTGAAGCTGATAGACACATGTATTCACTTCCAACTTTATGGCAGAATTTCCTGCAGAGATACAAGGGAGCTTCTGACCACTGGATCGGCCTTTACAAGGAGTCACCAGAGTACTCTTGAAGGTGGACAAACAATGCTGAATATAACAGCTTGTATGTTTGTAAAACACTTTTCATGTGTTCATGTGTTGTGTTTGTGTGAGGTATGACTATAAGACAGGAAAGCCTGAGTCATGCGGAGCCAAATGTACTAGAAAGGTAGAAAAATAAACACTTAGATTGGAGGAGAGCTTCAGAGGTAGGGTGTGTGCTTACAGCAATACCAATCCCCAGCAAACTCCACATCCCTATACATTTGAAGCCTTTAGATGCTCTCCCAATTATTGGCCATCATTTTCAAAGCATTTACTTAGTGTGATTGCATCCAAAATCTTTAGCATGATGATGGCATCTGGGATAGATGTTTTCTGCTCCGTTGCCAATTGAAAACTTTTCCTTGATGAGGAACACCCTTGTGAGAGGTAGACAGAACCTACAATGGGCAGTGAGGGCTCTGAAACCCCAGGAAGCCACTGCAGAACTGCTGGGGTAGGACATGTCAGACAGCTGTTTGCACAGCTGTACCTGTTCACAGAAACAGAGATTCCAGAGACATTGGGAACCTCCTCTAAAGTCTCATCATCAAAAAGCACTGAGACAGCTCCTGGATGTGAGCATTGCTACCCATTTCAAATGGAGCCATTTCACTGGAACAGTGAAGCACAGACTCAGTCAGATCCATCATTACAGACTGTTCAGAAATGTACTAAGAATTGGATTTTTCCCCACTTTCATACATGTGTAAAGTACTTCAGGACAGAATTGAAAATCACCCATGTGAGGCCATTCATGACAGCAGTTCATTTGAACATGGCAATAAGCACCAGTCAAAGCCTTGTATACACTTTACAGAGTCAACATGGAAGAATGACAAAGACATGGTGTTCAAATTGAACCCTTAGAATGTATAGATCCTAGGTCTAACTAATACGGGTGATTCCTCATGAGCTCTGTCTTTCTTTGATTCTTGTTAAAAATAAGCAGTGGAGATGGTCAAGATTTTATTGTTCGATTAAATCAGTGTCACCCTATGCAGAAATTTTGTTTGTTTGTTTGTTGTTCTAGGGTTCTTATCCAAAGAAGAGGAGAATATGCCTACCTGAGTGACAGTGGAATCAGCAGCATCAGGGGATACACACAGAGAAAGTGGATTTGTAGTACCCACAAAGCTATCCTTTACAAGGGTCAGTGATTTTAAAACCAGGGTAGAACATATGCCAAAGCATGTCTGAGAAAGAGATGCTCTGTGACCTGTTTGATGGAGGATGCCCTGTATATGTTTCTCTTATTGGTTGATGAATAAAATACTGATGGGCCAGGCAGACAGTGTAGGTGGGCTATGAGAAGAAAGAGAAGAAGAGACAGAGCTGGAAAGAGATGCCATGTCGCCACCAAAGGAGTAACAGGCCCGGCATTCTCCAGTAAACCAAGACCATGTGAAAATACATAGATTAATAGTTATGGGTTAATAACTAAGACAGAGCTAGCCAATAAGAAGCCTAGATATTGGCCAACAGTTTAATAATTAATGTAAGTCTTTGTGTGTTTATTTGGGCTTAAAGTGGCAGCAGGACCTAGAGGGAAAGAAAAACTCCTGCAACAAAATGTCACCCAACACAGGGCACACAAATTTCCTCATAAAACCTGACAAAAACTTAAAAGGAATTCTAAACAAAAGAATACAGACAGACAAGTATTCATGGTGGCAGCATTTTCTCAGGTGGGCTCTGTTTGCTAGAGACAAGGAGAGGCCTCCAGTTCCTTTAAGAGAAGCATCCTGACTCAGCATTAGTGGCAAAAAGTACACAGGTTGTTTAAGAGGCCCTGCTACCAAACAATTGAATGGTGTGTATGAGCAGCTGCCTGCAGCAGTGACCACATCTCCAAGCCACACAGCATGCTGCATGGAAGATTTAGCTTTTACTCATACAGACAAAAAGGGTTTAAGAGTCAAGGCAGTGAGCACAACTCCCAGTGCTGGTGGTAAACCTACCCCTGCCGTATTGGAAAGCCATCAGCTAAAATGCTTGCTTTAATTTTAGCCACACTGTTTAGCAGATAAAAGACTCGTGGCCAGTAAAAGATAGATATATAGTAAAGACAGATTAAAGTGAATAAAACCTCTAAAGGGTTTACAATGCATTTAAAAATATATGTAGGCTTGGGGGGGAAGGAAAAGGATAAAATGGTTAAAAAAGAAGTAGAGTAGCTGGGTGTGGTGGCACATTCCTTTAATCCCAGCACTCAGGAGACAGACACAAATAGGTCTCTGTGATTTCAAGACCAGCCTGGTGTACAGAGTGAATCCAAGGGCAGTCAAAGTTACACAGAGAATCCCTGTCTCAAAAAGCAAAAAATAAAAGTAAAAGAATTAGAGTAATAAAAAAGCCATGTAAAGATGGAAAGTATACAGAGTCCGGATACTGTACGTTATTGTGTTGTCTTTAAATTGTTTATTGTTGAGGATTATAAATGCCATTGGAGTAATCCAACATATATTTTTTTAAATGCTTTGACTTCAAAATTTAAGTCTAAGGACAGGTTACTTTGGAAAAGAAATTCAGTTTTTGTTTCCACAGAAAATGAAAAGCTGTGGATTCCTTCCAGACTGTGGTTTGATCAAGCAAGACCCCCTGAAGCAATGGCCCAAGTGAGCCAACATCCAAAAAGGCCGGGACAATGCAGCCTTGTAGACCACTACAGCCAGGATTTGGACAGGTTTCTGTGTCAATACCAGGATCCCCATGGTATTGACAGCTCCCCCTAATGGCAGGAAGCTGTTTATATATTTTTTCACTTCAATGGGATTGGTTATAAATGATTAATGATCACATCCAATGTCTTTCTAAAGGAAAAAAGTGGAATATGATATAGAAATGAATATTTTGTATTGGTATGGGTTTTGATTTATTGGTAAAAATTTAAAGTTAGTTTTGATTTATGTATATTTCTCCTGTTGTTTAGGCATTGTGTTTATACAGCTCTTTTAAAAATGTAATGTATAATTAAATACAGATTATATATAGTCACCTATAATAGTCAGAAGTTATATTTATGTTAGATTTTATAGATATACAGAGATATATTTCAAATGGACAGGCATCCTTCAAAACCTTTCAGAGACCTATAGATTATGGCATTAAAAATGGTTTATTGGGGTTTTTCATGACAATGAGACACAACTGCTCCTGGCAACACCAATTACTTCAGAGAAGTAGATGGGCACTGAAGAAACTCACTATGGGGTTTGCCTTCAACATGGCAGAAATAGCCATTTGTGCAAGAAACTACTCTTGCTTGGACTGTTTGACTGTATGCTTTATAAACTGAACATGAAGGACCCACAGGAAAGTAACTTCTAAACTTGCAAAACAAGATGGGACAGTCCTTCAGGGTTCCTGCTTCATGGAAGAGTCTGCCAGACATCCTGCAGGACACAGAGAAAAATGACTAACAAACCGCCAATACAGGTAGGACAGTTTCAAATTTCCTGCTTTACTGGGAAGTCTGCCAGACACTCTAGGCCTGTAGGCTAAAGATAGATACCCCAACATTACAGAAGAAGTTGGGTGACTATCAAGGCAACAAGATGTCTCTGTCAATTCTAGAGTTTATATATTATCCTTCTGAGGTCTTTCATGGAGTTGAAGCTACAGATGAAACTTTAGACTCACAAAAAAAGGACAGATTGAAGAATATTTTCTTTAAATATGCCAAAATTTAATGGACTAAATATTTTTAACTATAGTTTTTGCTAGTTAACTGTTTTGTTATATGCAATTTTACTGTTAAAGTTAAAACCTTTCTTTTTATTTAGACAGAAAAGAGAAGATGATGGGGGATGTCCTTCTGTATATGTTTCTCTTATTGGTTGATGAATAAAACACTGATTTTCCAGGCAGGAAATATAGGCAGGGCTACAAGAGGAAGGAGAAGAAGAGACAGGGCTGTTAAGAGATGCCATGTAGCTGCCAAAGGAGTAACAGGCCCGGCATTCTCCAGTAAGTCAACATCATGTGGGAATATATAGATTAATAGTTATGGGTTAATTATTAAGACAGAGCTATCCAATAAGAAGCATTAGCCATGAGTCAGCAGTTTAATAATTAATATAAGTCTTTGTGTGCGGGACCTGGCGGGAAAGAAAAACTCCTGCAAGTCCTGTTATCTACAGTTGCTGCTCCACTCCTCGTCTGCTAAAATCATCATCAATATCCATTTGTAATATGTGTTGGCAACAGAATAGAAAACTCACTTAGAGGGTTTTATATATGAGGGTTCTTGGAAGAGTATGGATGATTCTAAGTTGAATGGGTATTACTGTATGAGTTGGTATGCAGATCTTAAACCTAGAGTATAGTCCTAGCTGTATTACTGAACTCCACTTTTATGACCAGATGTGAAATTTATTTCTTTGGTCTCTGTTTTGAATGCAAGGACCCTAAAAATTTGGGGTGACTGAACCCATGGAAATAACTCAATAATCACAAGAAAAGTGGTACTTGGTCTGTGGACTCTTAAGTATTTTTGCATGCATGGTCAATATGCTTTCACAAAATTCAACAACAAACATGAAGTGATATCTAGACAGTATGAAGACCATTACTGCATGCTCAGTAATTAATACATCATAAACATGGTCAAAATATTTTTATACTTACTCCTCTGTGTTTGTATTTTAATTTCAGTGGACTAAGTGCATGATCCAAGCAAATTCCATTTTTCCTTCTTAATTAAACTTTTTTGAGACTTTCTTACAAGAGTATGCCATTTGAAATTTATTCTTTATTAGGTTTATTCCAGGCCAGGAGACAGTTAATTACTGAACCTCTTTAAAAGCATTTGTTGCCAAATTTTACAATCATTTACACACAGCTGCGTTTTAAAAACAAAATTTATTTTTTGATTATGTGCTATACTGTACTGATGAGTCCTAAAAAGGACAAAATAACACCTTCAGTCAACTCTGTGTTCTTACTTTATTGACGTAGGGAGTAAGCTGTATGACCTGAGTTTCACTTGAATCCACATGGTGGGAGGAGAAAACCAACCCCAGAAAATTGTCCTGTGGCCTCCAAACTTGCAAGATACACATACACACTTACAAATAAATAATTAAATGTAATAAAAATATTTAAGTTCATCTTTTATAGATATTGTGTCATTGATAGTTTTGTTGTTGTTGTTGCTGTTTTCTGTTTTTGGAGACATTATCTTACTATGTAGCCCTGGCTATTCTGGCATTTACTATGTAGACTATGCTGGCCTCAAACTCACAGAGGTCTGCCTGCCTCTGCCTATCCAGTGCTTTGATTAAAGTTATGAGCCACTATGTCAAACAATGACTATGCCTGTTTTGAGTCTATATTTTTATTATTAGATAAATGAAAGCATATCTCATTCAGGAAAACACCTTTCTCAGTGTTCTTCTGCTCCTACCTCTTTTAGCCTCTTTTGCTTTGCAATCCAATTTCTTTCCAGTAAACTAATAGAAAGGTCCTGTGTATAATTCACTTCTGTATTCTCAGAGAACAGCACAGTGTGTCAAACACAGGCGTGTTCAAGTCATATGCATAAAGAAGGTAGGTTCTCATGACAGCGAGTGTGAGATTTCTTTATGGTGTTGTATTCAATATAGTTCTGTGCAAAGAGCTCCTACAAAACTTCAGACTAACAAATAACTTTATAACATTGAACTGTGGGGTTGCCATGTGACAGACTTTCCTGAGGTGATTAAGCACACACATATCCATTCACTTAATAGGGAAGGCATGGCAGACCAGAGTACAGATATCATCAAACTCCAATTTAGTGAAGTGAGTTTTATTGGGGTCACTTACTGCAATATGGGTAAGGAATGAGAGCCTCCAAACAAGATCAGAACTGACACAAGATGATGATCACCAAAGTCCACTCCAGCATGAATGATCACTCACAATAGCTGGAACCCTGGAACATAAAAACAGGTTTCTGGCACATCACTGGATAAGAAAGTCTCTTTCTTAGTTACTTTTCTTTTTCTGTGGAGAGAGCTTCCCCACCTACTGCTTAATCTTGAGGGGGAAGTTCTAAATGTACTATAGAACAATCTTTGTACACTGTGAATATGGGTACTCAATGTGAAAAAAAGCTGGCTGGCCAATAGCGAGGCAAGATTTGGAGGTAGAGAGAATGCCATGTAGTAAAAGGATAGAGTCTTGGGAGTCCAAAGAGATGCCAAAAGGAGAAAGATGAATGTGCTGTGTTGAAAGAGGGTATCGCAAAGTGGCAAATATAGATCGGAAACATGGATTAATTTAAAATGTAAGAGTTAGTTAGTAATAAGCCTGAGCTATTGGCTGAACATTTATAATTAATAATAAGCCTCTATATGGTTATTTGGGAGTGACTGCCAGGACACAGAAAAACCGCCTACAAATGGTGCCCAAACATCCTGCACCTACGTCCACATAAAACCGGAGAAAGTTTTTAAAAGGTTCTAAGCACACAAAGTGAAGCCAAACATGGTTTCTGTCTCATGTCTCTCATGCCTGTCAGGGTACAATAACTATACACAAATGTATACGGGCAAGAATCACATTAACAGTGCCCGAGTCCATTTGCATTTGACAAATTCAGAAAAAATACTCCATTATCTATCCTATCAGGGTGAGTCCAATGTGTTGTACCTAATTCACTTTCCATCCTAACTTGTATTAACAACCCAAAACTATCTTTTTATGTCTCTCAGCCTCATAACACTTTACACCTCTTTTGTGGGTTTCTTTTCTGAATTTGATAACAAGGAAAACTATACCAATAGCTATCCAATCTTCAACTCCATCAGAAAACTGAGAAGGAAGTAATATTACCTGAGTAAATAGGAAGTGCAGAGCAAACAACTTACAAAACTATAGAAATGACAGAGACAACTGACTGCTTGGACAGTCACCCAAGGTTCCTCTGTAATACTGGGGCATCCATCTTCAGCCTTCAGGCCTAGAATATCTGATAGACATTTCTGTGAAACAGAATTTTGAAGAACTATCTCTCTTTGTTTATGCAAAGTATGGCAGTCACTTTCTTTTGTGTCCTGCTTGGACAACACACTGTCAGCAGTCAATGTTAGTGTTCAGGCATCTGTACTGGCCTGTCCTTGGGATTCTGACATTCTGACAGGATATGCCCCCAGCTGCAGCCATTAAGAGTACCACATGTGCATATTCACTATGTTCCTTTTTTAAATGGTCCTGCCTACCTCCCATTCCCTTTTCCTCTCCTCTCTCTCTCTCTCTCTCTCTCTCTCTCTCTCTCTCTCTCTCTCTCTCTCTCTCTCTCTCTCTCTCCCTCTTTCCTCTCTCCTGCTACTCCTGTCTCCAGAGGCTGGTTGCCCCCCCTTGCCTCTTTTTACAATTCTTTTACCTAATAAAAAATCCCTCTACTTGAACTCCATTGCATGGTATCTTTCTCCATCTGCTTTTGTTAAATTACAACAGTTGAGGCAAGGGCACTTTCTTGCCCAGTGGCTAACTTTTTGCCACAAAGAAAGTAAACTCTACATGGAGTTTCTTCAATGCCCATCAACTCATCTGAAGTAGATTAATGCTGTCAGTAATACAAATGGATCAAAGACCTCAACATAAATCCAATCACACTGAACCTCACAGAAGAGAATGTAGGAAGTAGCCTTGAATGCATTGGCACAGGAGACTGCTTCCTGAACATAACACCAGTAGCACAGACACTGAGATTGACAGTTAATAAATGGGACCTCCTGAAACTGAGAAGCTTCTGTAAGGCAAAGGACACAGTCAACAAGACAAAACGGCAGCCCACAGAATGGGAAAAGATATTCACTGATTCCCCCCTTTCAAGAATTCCAAGTTGTCTTGCCAAATCTGCTGACAGTGAAATGTAAGGCTGGCTGTGGCTGTGTAGTACATCTGGGCAGACAACACGGGTGGTGCACAGCCTGGCAGAGGACTCCGCCACTGCTCACATATCAGCACCCTGAGGAGGGTCCAGGGGAAGCCAATAAGCCATGGGGAAAAGCAGCCGAAGAGCCAACAGTCTGGAAGGCAGACACACCACATGGAAACGTGAGAAAGCCCCTCGTGTGACAGGAGGGAAGTGAGAGCCCAGAGCTGCAGGAAGTCAGAGCCTGAAGTCAGAGCTGGCCTGCAGGGAGGGGCTAACTCTGGCAGAGTTTGGAGCCCAGGAGCCGGTGGAGCTTGGGGCTTGTGGAGACTGCTGCAGAGAAGCTGAAGCAGGAAAGTCCCAGAGTGGATCAAAGGGCTTGAGGAAGAAACGGAAAGACGGTGGGTGGTGGGTACAGCTCCCACGTGCAGCTCCGGTGCGTGCCAGCGACTAGAAAGCCACAGCCAAGCAGCTTATCTCGTGAATTTGTGCCCCAAAAGTTGGATGCCAATGAAGCGTTAATCTAACTCATCTTTATCAATGAAAACAGTGGGAATCAGTTATGGGGTAAAAACCCAAAAGATCAGAGAAGCAGGAAGCAGCCACCAGTCATTTCCTACCTCTTCCGTTCTTCCACCCAAAAGTGGGGAGATCCACTCTTAGCCCCCCCTTACTACTTCCTGTCTCCTCTCTGTCTACAGTCCACCAAACCTCCGTGGTCAGCTAGTGGCTAGCTCTGCCCTCTATTTCCAAGCAAGTTTTGTTTGTCTGATCACAGTCAAAATATCACACAACAGCGTGTTTTCTTGCTCTTCCCAGGTATAGCAGATAGGAGAGAGTTTACTTCAAATTATTCATTACAACTAGCTACTTTTATTTGTTTATATTACTGTATGGGAAAACAAGTTTCGCCATGTGTGGTTTGTCGGCTAAGGGGGGGCTTGTCCCTGTGTTTGGACAGTTGACTCACGTTACTCCTCTTAACCCTCAGAATAAGCATTGTCTGATGCTCCGAAAAAAGTAGACTATTGCTTGAGACTCCAATTTGCCTTATTTATCAGCTCATCTATCCCAGGCACCATGGCCTTTAGAGAGGTAAACAAACCTTTACTTACGCTGGGCAGCAAGTCCTACTTTAGGAACCTGTGGGGAGCCGGGTGTTGGTGGAGCATGCCTTTAGTCCCAGCGCTAGGGAGGCAAACTCTGTGAGTTTGAGACCAGCCTGGTATACAGAGTGAGTTCCAGGACAGCCTCCAAAAGCCACAGAGAAACTCTGTCTAGAATAACAAAAAAAAAAAGGGGGGGGGTGACAGAAGGCTGAGCAACATTTAGTCAGCAGAAGATACGAACATGACTTCCAGTTTCCCCCTTTTCATTTTCCCAGTGCTGAATATTGTCAGTTTACTTTTTCACAAGCTCAGGGATATTTGTGTTTTTGCAAAATACAAGGGTTAAGTCATAATGCTGCTATAATCACACTCAAGTTTTTTATACAAACTCAGGCATTACCTGGGCTGTGCAGTAGAACTGACCCTGTTGACCGGGGTCAAGTGAACTGTTCCTAGGATTTCTTGGTTACAACCCCAAAAGCTTTATCTATACACCAGAAAAATAAATTGAATTTAGTGAAATGAACACTCTTCTCTGGTCCCTGAAAAAAGGAATAAGTAGATAAACAATAGACTGACATGTTTTTTCCCTTTTTTTCTGTCTCCCAAAAGAAATTGTACCTACAATGTATTAAGATCTTTAAAAACCTAAGGGCAGGAAGTGGAGAAATGGCTCACAGATCAAGAGAACTTGTTCTTACAACTGATTTGTGAACATGCTGTATTAGAGGTATAACTGTGTGTTTGGCAGTGCTGTGAGGGCTGCAATCCTTATACATTAACTCCCATTTGACAGTTGCTAGTGTATGAAAGTACAAATGATTTTCTGCACTGACATTGTGCCCTGCAGCATTTTAAACACATTCTTTATATTTAGGGCCATTTAGTATATTCCTTAGAACTTTATATATAATTATATCCATATTGTCTGAATGTCAACACTTTCATCTCTCTTTATGAGGCATGACTGTTATTTCATTTTCTTGCCCTATTGGCCTGGCTAGGACCTCCAGAGTCACACTAGAAAGGTGAGCAGACATCATTGTCTTGCTCTGGGTCACTGGGGAAGAGCATTAATGCCAGTTGTGGTTGGAGTTTTGTTTGGGTTTGTCATAGGTTCCTCTTGTTAAGGTGAGAAATTCCTAATTCAATTCCTAATGTGCTGAGAGTTCTTCCTATGAATTTATGTTGAAGTTTGCAAATGCTTCTGATGGTTTTACTTAAGTGTTTCTTTTTTATTCTCTTATTCAGTTAATAAATTATATTTAGTTGTTTAGTTCATTATAGTTAGAAAGAAAGATGGATGATAGATACATAAGACAAACAGAAAGACAGATACATAGATAGAATGGTCAAATGTAGCTCCTTTCGGCCTCAAATTCACTATTTAGTCAAGACAGCCTTGAACTACTGTCCCTTCTGCCTCACCCTCCCATATGTTAGAATCACAGCCCTGTGCCACCATACCTGGCACATTAATTTTTTCTTTTTGTTACTGCTATGGTCCCTTAGTCCTTATGGACTAGGACTAGGAGTAGTCCTAGTTCTTATGAAACTAAATCTATGGGTAATTTTTGGTGGTGGTAGTGGTGGTGTTTCAACCTGACCATCACTCTTTCTCTTTCTTGCTCCTTTGTTGACTTTTTGTTCATTAATTAGAAGACTCTATAGGAAAATTTGTGTTGCCCTCTCTTTTGTCTTCTGTGAGCCCAGAACATCATTTGTGGATCACAACCTTCTGAGAAGGAGGTTTCCAGCAGGAGAGTATAAGCCAAATATACAGATGATTCTGGGTAAATGTATCATTTTCCCTAAAAGGTTCTTGAGATTGATACTATTATATTTATATTTTCAGGTCAAAAGTTCCAAGGAAAATGTCTCAGATTTGTCTCCCCTAAGTCCCCTGTTAAGATTTTCTGCTGCTGTGGAGTGATCATGGTCCTCACTGTAGCTGTAATTGCACTTTCTGTTGCTTTGTCATTGTTACGTGAGTGACTTACTGTCAACATTATGTGGTATTGTGTCCACATATATGTTGTCAGTAAATGGTTATGAGCCACTGTGAGCCACGCACTCTGTGAAGCGTTGGCAGGAAAACACACTGGAAACTCCTTTTCCCTGGAAACTTAGGGTCTAGCAGGGAGATGCAGAGAAGGGACAGCACAGGCCGTGGTGAGCACAGGAGACCAGGCTCAGCATCCCTGGGACGATGGCATTCAGCAACCTCTAGAGCAGTGATTTTCAACCTTCCTGAGACTTTGACCCTGTCATACAGTTCCTCATGTCATGGTGACCCTAGCCATAAGATTATTTTTGTTGCTACTTCATGCCAGTAATTTGGCTACTGTTGTGAATTGTATTATAAATATCTGATATTTGCAATGGTCTTAGGCAGCCCCTGTGAAAGGGCCTCCCAAAGGGTCAAAACGCACAGGTTGAGAACCACTGCTCTAGGCACAGCTCTGGACACGTCCACCTGGGCAAACTGTCCAAGGCGGAGAACAAGGAAAGGAAAACTCAAAGGAGAAAGCACAGGGAAGCTCTGCAGCTAAAGGGAAGCGGGAGCAGTGAAGACTAGCATGAATGGGGAAGGTACAGACGCCTCCCCTCCCCCATGACCCTTGGTGCCACTTAACATCTTCAATCACTGTCTGAAAATATTGAATAGAAATTTCCAGAATATGTGATTCTAAGCTTTAATTATGGACTGTTCTGAATCTTCTAAAACTTTTCTAGCTGTATCTGGAGTAAATGCTTCATGATGTTGTTTTATGAAGTCAACTTTAACCATGTCAATGAATAATGCACATGTCTAAACAGGACAAACATTTGACAACAAGTCTGAGTCAGTGTAAACTAATCTCTTACATACTCAAAAAAGAGTCAGATCATAAGAAGTGATGGTCACTCCCACAGCCTGTTTCATTTGTCCCTCACTCTGAAGCCTCGTGGCACTGTGTGAACTGGGAACAGCTATAACAAAGTCCCTTACACGAAAAACAAATGGGGGGAGCCATTTCTGGTATTTAACATCTCTTATTAAATCACTTATTTCTTGGAATGCACTAGACCTTTGAAAGAGCTGTGCATTCATTGTTACCTGTTAAATAAAGGCAAAGGCTAAGTAATAACATAAAAGTTATTACTGTTATTCTTCTAAGCTGTCCTCTGAAAACTAGCTGCATTCAGAGCTTCTTACACACACACACACACACACACACACACACACACACACTCGTACTCCCACCAACAGGAAATAAATTTCCATTTTCCCCATATGATGCTAACATCTGTTGTCTGACTTCTTGATGACAGCCATTCTGAGTGGCTCTAACAAGAACCAGCATATATATACATATTATATTCTGTGTGATATAATTATAGGAAGGCCATGATCAAAATTTTGGCATCAAAAAACCAGTTTCACCAATGACAGGTTTTGCAGGGTGGCATTTCTCTATAGTAAAATCCAGACAAGTGGGTAGTTCTCCTTTTTTGTCAAGAAAAAGGCAGGATGTGAAAGAGGGCTATAGGGAAGGATTCTGTAGGATTCCAAGGATCAGGAACAGAGAGATGGATGGTCATCAATGTACTTTGGGTTGATGGACTAGAAATAATTTCCTTGCAAGGTTTGCTTCTTTAGTCCCAGCACTGAGGAGGCACAGATAGGAAGAGTATTGCAAACTCCAGACAAGTCTACATAGTGAGATCACAGCCAGGCATAAAGACAGAGTAAGATTTTTTCTCAACACACTAAATACAAAGAAAAAAACACAGCATTTCCTTCGAGCCGGACTGAAAGACTCTAGATTAAGGACCATCAGGCTAAACAGAGACTTTTAGTGATCTATTAGGAAAGTTAAAGTCCAAACACATCTCACAACTGAATTTGTGGGTGTCTATCCAAGGAAAGGAAACATGGAAATGCTTCTTTATTACATTTCATTGCACTGTTTTACATTTTAGTGTGAAAGGAAAAAACAGTCATTGAAAGCCCTGGACCTTGCTATGCTGCCTGCCCAAAAGACTGGATTGGATTCAGAAGTAAAGGCTCTTATTTTGCTGAAGACATGAGAAACTGTACATTCAGCCTGACTTGATGGCACCAGAAGCCCATCTAGCTTTATTTGACAACCTGGAGGAGCTGGTAAGAAAGGATCAGGAATTGGCCTCTTGTTTGTTATGCTGAGTATTCATTTCCTTGAAATAGGGAGCTTAAGGCTCAAACATGAAGAAGGAAATCACCTTGAGCACGGGAGGACATGGGGAACACATTAAAGTGTGCCATTTGCTGATGTTATTGCTCCTGACTGGAACCCTAAGTTATTTCAGAGACATTAACTCATGTGGTGTTCATAGTCAACCTGTAAGGTCAGACATGCACTCTACTGAGATACCTGATAGCCAAGTAAGTCTTTATCCAAACTGGCAGGTACTACAAACTGAAAGTGTTAATAACTGCAAGGACAGGCTTGACAAGGGACTTTCCCAGCCATAGTGGGATGGGTAGTCATCAATGTAATATGGATTTCAGATGTAAAATGCTTCCACTGAAAACTGAGACCTATTATGGCTCCAATGGCAATGACCTCCAGTTACAACCAGCTGCTATCCTGAAAGGAAACTATAGGGCAGAGAAGTTCAAGGGTCACCTGAAGCTGAAAGACACATGTATGTGCTTTCCATTTTTTAATGACAGAATTTCCTGAATAGATACAAGAAGGATTCTGACTACTGGATTGGCCTGCACAGAGAGTCACCACAGCACCCTTGGAGTGGGCAGACAACACTGAATGTAACAAATTGTATGTTTTCAGTGGAGATTGGGTAGGGGACTGGGGGCCTGCTGGGAAGAGTGGGGGAGGAGTAGAGGGAGAGGAAGCTGGGATTGTCTTGTGAAACAAGCTTGTTTCTAACTTAAATTTAAAAAACACAGGAAAAAAATAAATTATAAAATAGAGGAGAGAAAATAGTTGTTGAGGAGGTGGCATATATTTCAGTAAAGATTACAAACAATGATAACACTGATATATCTAAAAATTTTATCTCTTTTTGTAAATTTTAAAAATCATAAAAGTCACAAGAAGACACAACTTGGATTCCCCTGTCACTGGTCAGATAGACTCCAGGTAAATACTCCTGTCAATCAACAGGCTAAGTTTCCCTACCTACTGCTTAATCCTGAGGTGACAGTTCTAAATGTAAGATTTCCCTTTAAGTTCCTAAACTTTAACTTCTGGCCCTAGTCTGTATCTGTCCCATCAGATTTCCACTTGGCTGACAGACACCATCCAGGAGTCAGCTGCAAACCACAAAGTGCTCCAAGTGGTCACAAGCCCTGGACTCGATGAGATCTGATGTAAACCAGCTGATGTGATTGTTCCCCGTCTTTACAGCTGATGCTTCTGATGAACGTCCCCCCACCATGTCTGAACACCCAACCTTAGGCCTTTGACTAGCATTCCAGCATCCATGGGCCTTGACAACAACATCCTAATCTGAACTGAGAAACAATTATAGAAGAGAGTACATTGATCATCCTTCATCCTCAACAAAAGAATGAAATATTATGTCCAAAGGAAACTCAACCAAAATATTATTATGTGGCTTTAGAAATGGCAGGTATCCACCACAGAGTTGAATAATTGACTCAGGATATAAGTCAAGGGCGGGTGTGATGGTTAACATTGCATCTAAAAGTTTAGACTTGCTATTCTAGAGAGATCAAAAAACAAAAAAGTACTTCTCATATGTAAGCCCCGAGCTTGTTCAAGCTATAACCTGCCAACCACTTCCTTTTTTCCCCCAGACATTGAAAACTCTTCTAAACGTGACTGAATTTATAAAATTTGCTGTTCTAGCAGCATAAGAGTTCCCAAGACAAGCTGTTATTTCTGCTTTTGTAATCCACCATATTTACTCTGATCAATGATTAGGACAACTGCAAAACATATATGTTAAAATTAGACCCTGCTACACATAGACATAATATATGTAAGCTTGTGTGTTTTGACTTTGTGAGTCTTGAGCTGATACAGTTAGGTGCTACCATCTGGAAACGCCCTCATGTAGTCATGATGCCATGAGTATCCAGCACCAGTATTTAATAAAGCCTCTTCTAAATAAAATGTATGTCATAGTAAATCCCTGAGTGACTCCAGACCCATAACATAACACTGTGTGTGTGTGTATGTGTGTGTGTGTGTGTGTGTTACATCTCCCCCCAGAGAAAGTCTGTCATACAAACAGACTATAGTCATATGTCTAAGTAGATCAGGAACACTATGACTGACTGTTGTGGAATATTATTAATATGTGTTACATTTGTTTGTGCTGTGGAACATTTAATGATGCAAAGGTGTGTTGCATTCTTTTATGTTGCATTTGTTTATCTCTGTGAAATTGTGTTACTTTGTCTGTCTAAACACCTGATGGGTCTAATAAAGAACTGAATAGCCAATAGCAAGGCAGGAGAAAGGATAGGTGGGGCTGGTCATCAGAGAGAATGAATAGAAGAAGAAAGGGAGAGAAAAGGGATCAAGGAACAACAAGGAAAGGAGGATAGGAGGACTTCAGGGGCCAGCCACACAGCCACACAGCCAAACATGGAATAAGAAGTAAAGGAAATATATAGAGAAATAGAGAAAGGTAAAATGCAAGAAACAAAACGCAGATGGGATATTTCAAAATTAAGCAAAACTGTCAATGATACAATAAGTTAGGAATTTATCAGTTATATTAAGACTCTTCAAGCTGACTATGAATGTTACATGAGAGAGTACTTCTGGGATCTCTCAGGACCATAGCCAGAGGTGAAATACTAATAAACAGCATACACCCATGCCTTGTTCCTCATTCAACCTGAGAAGGGATCCTTCCTCATGCTTCAGCTTCAAGCTCCTCAACTTGGGGCAATAAACATATTCAGAAAAACAAACAAACACAGTCAGTAGACATTTCTGTAAGCATGAGTTTTCTGGCCCATCAGGTCCCATGGCTCTTGAGCCCAAAATTATAATACTGTTGGCCACTGGCTAGGGCTTCTTATTGTCTGGCTCTGTCTTAATTATTAACCCATTTCTATTAATCTATGTATTTCCACATGGTCTTATCTTACCAGATAAAAGTCCAGGGATCTGTTACTCCTCCGGCATCCTACATGGTTAGTGACTCTCTGTCTACACCTCCCAGAATCCTCCTCATCTCCTAGACCCACCTATATTGCTTCCCTATTGTCCACAGTATTTTATTTATCAACGAATAAGATAAACGTTTACAGAGTGACATCTCCCATCACATTTCTTATCTTTTCCTCGGGGCTTCCATACTGAGCAACTCCAGCCTTTAATCCCTTGCAGGGGATCTGTCTGGATGTCCAGTTTCTTATGTTCTCAGAAAAATAATGACATTTGTTTCCAAATGTATTATAAAGCATATGGAAACTCATTAACTTATAAGCTAATTTAAAGCTGATGCTTTTCTTAAAGTAGTTTGAACTGAAGAATCCTGTATGGGTGGACAATGCTCCTCCCAGAAGACATAGGTTATTAAATCAATATCTCAGATCCAGGTATGGGATAGCCTACACCATACATGTATGGGCAAACCCAGAGGTCCCCAAAACTACACAAGCTATTGCTATTGTTTTTTATTGATTGTCCACCATTACTATACTGCAAGATCCATTGCTGAAGATACCACATGGTTTCAGAAAATTAAAAAATAAAGGTCTGGAGTCAACCAGAAAACCTCCAAGCCCTGGTAAGCTTTTATAACACTGGAAGGCACTGTGCAAGCTCCTGAGGGAGAAGGTATCAATGGACTAGTCATGTAACCTACAACACCAATAAGTCCCACAAGATTGCCATTAGTGCAATGCCGGTATTAAGGTTATGGGAGATAAACAACTGGTTTCTGATTAGATTTGAGGCCTCCTATTCCATAGAAGAGAATCCATACTGGTATTGTAAACGGGTTTTAACCCATGACTATGGAGGTCATAGGCACTAAGGAAGAATCCACTATTATTTTGATAAATGGCCATGTTGCCAGATTACTTTTTAAATATGTATGTTTATCCCCATAAATTAATGATGCTGTCAGCCTTGATCAGAGAGGCTTCTTTCATGCATAGAGCCCAGGTTGAGTTAGCAGGGGACTTAGAAAGGCAAAGATCACAAATTCAGCACATTCCTTGGCATAACTGAAGTGACTGCTGACAAGCATGGCAGAATATCAACTTTTAATAAGTATATAGCTATTTCTGTTTGAAGGAAGCCTTGGGATTACAGAAACAGAACAACGCAGGTTAGCAAATTTTCCTGTGAAATACTGACCTCAGTTGTACCCTGAAGTCAGGTCAGGATATAACAAATGTTTTTCTTGCTTCGGTCTGATACCATAAGGGCTGAGAGGAAGTTTGAGAAGAAGAAGCCACAGTCACGAGGCAAGTGTCATAGCAGCCAGGCTCAGACCCTTGCTGAGGCAGGAGGTGAAAGTCTTCTAGCCCATAGTCACCCTGACTGAACGAGGTAAACTAAATTCAAAGGCTTCACTACTAATAAATCACACTTGGGAGAAATTGTATAAATTTGGCAAAGCTTTAAGTTCCCATTCAACTCTTTTTTTTTTTTTTTTGCACTTACTTTGCTTACTGGATTATTATGAGCAATAAACTTCCCTCGTGGAAAAACATCCTCTGAACTCCACATACAAAGGCATCCCAGAATACATCATCTAAAATGTTTCCAACATGCCAGAATGGAAGCAGAATGCTTGCTTTCTTCCCAATTAGTATTAGCTTTAGAACTATTGTTTTTTTTATTTTAAATAGATTGTTTTACATGTCAATCCCAGTTCCCTCTCCCTCCCCTCCTCCCGCACCCCGCCACTATCCCCCCATCCTCCCACCCTATTGCCAATTCCTTCCGCATAGGGGATATCTAGAGTCTATCATTTCATTCAGGGTAGGGTCCAGGCACTTCCCTAAGAGTCCAGGCTTATTCATACTGAAGAGAAACCATATAAATGTAAAGGTTATAGAAAAGCCTTCAAAACAAATCCAGTCCCCTAGCCCCTAGTTCTTATGTTGTGAACAAAACTCCAAGACAACCTTCCTCTTAGACTTAGATAGAACCTGGATATAGTGTTTAACAATAAAACCACCTCCAAGAGACATAGAAACCACAGAATGCTCCCTCCCAGCACCAACCAATGAGAACAGACCATCTGCAAGTAACAGACAAAGCCATAACAACCACTAATGCTCCCATCTGTAGCCAACCAATCAAAAATACTAACAAACCAGTTGCCCTGACTCTGGGAAATTCCCCTAATTGTTCCCCAAATGTCAACCAATCAGGATTCGACCCATACCTACTGATGTAACTCTGTGATTTTTTTTTCCTTTAAATTCTGGCAATAGACAAGGGACTGAGCTCCCTCTGGAGACTGCTGCTTCAATCTGCTAGACAGAGTCCCTACCAGTAGGATTAAACAATAAAGCCTTGCATTTGCAGTTTGGTGGTCTGTCTCCTTGGTAGTCTCTGGGGGTCTTCTAGATTTGGGCACAACACTGACCACTAGCATTTCCGCACTGTCAGTGCCTGCTGGGACGACATGAAATACAAGCTCATGCTGACCTTAGCCAGAGAGGCAGAGCCAGAGCAGCTCATGGACTATAACTACCCTCACAGGATTCAACGCCTGGAGACCCCATCCACATTGACTGGAACATCACAGAATCATAATTTGCTGTACCCTCCATATGGTCAGTGGAGACTGATGACCTTAGCTTGGCTGTTATCTTAGAGAGGCTCTGTTGGGTGATTTGTGGTGATATATTGTTTATGATTTATTAAAGTTTGCCTAAGGATTCAGAAAGCAAAGTCAGCCTCAAGCTATAGAGGTCAAGCAATGTTGATACACACCTTTAATCCCAGCAGCCATGGAGCTAGGCTGTGGTGTCACACACCTTTAATTCCAGGACTCAGGATTAAGAGATAGACAAATCTCTTCAAGACCACACTGATTTCACGAAATTGATCCAAGTCCTAAAAGAGAAACAGCTCACACAAAGGTGATCTCAGCACATGGGATCACATGCTTTTAATTCCAGCATTAGGGAGGTGGAGACAGGAGGAATATGACTGGGCAGAGAAAGGAAGAAATAAAAGGAGGAGACAGGACCTGAGAGCTTTTGCCTCTGAGGATTTGTGGAGGCAGGATTGCCCTTTCAGCTTGGTAGAGATTAGATCTCCTGACTAGGCTGCTTTGTTTCTCTGATCTTCGTGGCTTTAATAAGTCACAACAATGTATCACCATAGGTGATCTTCTGGCTGCAGGCTGGCTGGGCTGGTGGATGAAGTTTTAAATAGTCAGGTACAGGCTATGCCCAGAGAAATGTCTGATAGTGCATTTGTTGGGTGTTGTTGATCCACCTCTCTGGATCTCCCAGAGTGCAGAGTGGTTAGGAACAGGTCCTGGCCCAGAGTCAGCTTGTCAGACTCTTTTCCTAGCATGTCTATAGCTGCACTGCCCACAAACAAGCCAGCCAGAGTCCCAGGGTGTGGTCAAGTCCCTCCTTTGTAATCTACTCCATAAGATGGGCTGCCCCCCCCATCTTCCTCCTCTATTCTCTTTTTTGAGGAAGAAAGAATGAGTCCCATGAGGATCTGCAGTCTCCAGGGAATGGAGACAGAGAGAGAGGACTACTCCGCACAGACAGTCTCCTCGTGTTTCTTCATTATGCTCTATCACACTGTGACATGAGTGCTGTATCCTTCTGAGATTCACTTAACAAGTGAGTTTGAGACAAGCCGCGACTACACGGTGAGAGCCTGTTTCCAACACAAATAAACATTTCCTAAAACTAAAACCACTTTGCCTTGTTGAATGATACAGCATTTCACTGTTCTGATCATTTTGTTTACAGTACACTTTATCCCTTGTCTCAACCCACTCTCCTGTCTTGTAATCTTGTGAGTTTCTTTCTCCAAGAAGCAACTTGGTGTGCTGTTTGAGTGGGTGTTCTGCGGTATCATGCCAGAGAGGTGAAGTTAACAAACAAGTCTATTAAACAGGGCGGAGTTACCAATGGGCTTGTTTGGAACTGCCCGAGATTGAAAGCAGTAATTCTTCCTCTCTGACTTCAGTTTCAGTCTCCCTGTAGCAGAGACTCGGCTCAGAGATGCCTGCTGCAGCGGCTCCAAAGGCTTCCACGTGCATGCGAGAGACAAAGCCCACTAGCACAGACCTCCTTCAGGAGGGAGACATGGGTATGTATTTGATGCAATAGGAATCAAACTAAATGGGCAGAGAGCGAGTTTCACCGGGGTTGTAAGGAGGAGCAGAGTGGAGGCCTGTTAGTCTGTCCAGGAGGGGTTCTGTAAAAGTGGAGATGCCTGGAGGCTTCTAGTATATTAGTTATTCTGCCAGAGTATACAGTACTCAAGTATTTCTGGGCAAGAGAAATGAACAAGGAATCAATTATAAGAACCTAAGGCATATTTTGTTTAATTGGTTTTTTTAGGTTTTGTTTGGTTCTTCTGTTTGTCTTTGTTGCGTGCTTGCATTCAGGCCTGTGTGTATGCACACGCAACTGTGTGCGTGCGTGCCTGGGTGGGTGATGTGTTTGCTCGTGCGTGCATGCGTGGGTGGCGGGTGTGTGTACGTGCGTGCGTGGGTGGTGTGTGTGCGTGCGCGCGCACGTATGGGTGTACTTGTTAGCCCACTATCTGGTAATCCACACTCTAGTGAGTTACAAGAAGTGCTGTAGAAATGCTCCTTATGTCTCAGAGTGAAGGAAACTCTACAGCACAGCTTTCAACATGCACAGCTAAGGAAGTTCGCTGTGGGGCTGGGGCCTGTGGTTTCCAGATCCAGTGAGATTCAAAGGACAGGTGGGGAGGAGGTGCAGTGGGGGGCTGAACCCCGACACAGGCAAATCCTCTGGCATTTCTGGTTTGTGGAAAATTATAGAAACAAAGAATCTTACAGGGTTTCTTTTTAACTGTCTTCTGTGTTTGGAAAGTGCCTGTTTTGTTCTTTTCCTTTTTCCCTCTTCCTTTACTTCAATTTTTGTTTGCTTGCTTGTTTGTTTTAGTAAAAGAAAATGGGCTTTTTGGAAAACAGTGTTCATAATTACCAAAAAAGAAAAAAAATCAAAGTCATGAAGAATGTAGATGTTTTTCAGGTTAGTCAAATAGTCCCATAACTGAAACCATTTTCATTCTCCACAGAGAAATACATACACGCACCATGTTTCTTTGAGACAAGTTAACCCAGGAGAGAATTTATCATACTGTTTGGGTTATTGATGTGGTGGTGGTGGTGATGGTGATTTTTGGATCTGCATAGTATTTTCTGTAGTAAACATTTAGGATTTAGTTTCAGAAAAGAACAAGTAAGGAAAGGAAACAATAAAAGTCACATATGCAAGCAACTTACTGAAAAAGAAAGCCATTGTTGGGAATCTTGATGCACTGAATTCAAAAGACATCTCTGTTTAATGTACAAATACAAAGAAAGAGGGTTGAAGAGTTTCTATGAGCCAAAATCCAAAGGACATTGTATATGCTGTCCCAGAGACTTTGGGGATCCCACATTAGGTAGACAGTTCCATGGGAGAGTCTGGTGGCTTCAGAGAAAGAGTGAAAAGTCCAGCTTTGGCTGGTTTCCTAAAGAGAACGAGAAGCAGAACACAGAGACTCTCAGATCTTCTGATTTAGAACTCAGAAAAGCCAATAGAAGCCAGTGACCTGCACAGACTGCTTGGCTGCAGCTCCACAGGTGACCACGCAGAGTGGAGCTCAGGAAGGAAAAGTACATTATCTCAGTAAAGAAATAATTTCTCCTGCCACCTCTTTAGCATGGCTTTAGGTGGATCAGCCTTCCTGAGGGGTTGCCTCTTGGCCAGGTGAGTGACAAGCCCAGCAGGACACAGTGGTATGTCATGTCTACCCAGGACAAGAAGCAGATTCTGCTCAATTGACAAGAGGAATTGGGCTTCAGGGGAGCCCTGATATCTTCAATGATAGCCTCAAAGGCTACTGTAACATTCCCTGCTCAACATACCCTGAAATTATTTACCCTATGGGCTACAAGTGAGGAACTGATGCAATGTGTTTCAAAGCTGTTCAGCAGACATGCTTAGTGTCAGTTACACCCTCACACAGCATCTAGGCAGGAAGCTCATTTAGGAGGAAAGAAACAGGAACTCAGTCACTTCTAAACTCTGGCCTGGAAAGAACCAAAGATGTTTCCGGTTTCTACCCCAGTATAATTGGAAATGCTCTGTTTCTACATCTGCTCCACCCATTTCTGTCCCGTGTCCTCCTCAGCTTAAGCATCCAGTCCTCTCTCAGCTTTTCCTTAGTGTAAACTGAGACTCCCTGCTATCTTGGAGTTTTGTGAAAATGAACCAAATGTGGTGGTTAAAGTCAGCTGGAGGGTTTTTTCTCTGTTTTCAGAGACAGGATTTCTCTGTATAGTCCTGGTGGCCTGAAACTCTCTCTGTAGACCAGGTTAGCCTCAAACTCACTAAAATAACCCTGCCTTTGATTTGGAAAGAGTGCTGGGACCAAAGGCATGTACCACCACTGCCCAGACAGCTGAAGATTTTTAAAAATGTAACTTACATTCAGTAAATTGTATGCATTGTCGTACATGTCCATGAATCTTTAGAACACATGGAACCATGAAGTCTCCATCATAGTTAAGCTGCAGACTCAGGCCCCACCCCATTACCCCTGTGCCCTTCTGCAGACACTCCTTTCCTCTGTACCCAGCCTATGGCATCCTTGCTTTTTCTGCTCTTATACACTTGCTTTTTAAGAATACCATGTAGCTGGATCCTTTGCAGTAATAATGCATTTGAGATTCATGCACAGTGATTCAACAGCGGTCAGTCAAATCCTGAAAATGGTTTTCCTTCTTGATTGTCTTGCATATTTCCTACAAAAGGAGTTACTTCTTTATTTTATTGTCTTACTGTTTCTGTAATAGATTGGTCTGTTTCAAGTCCTGCTTACAGTTATAAATTTTGTTTAAATATTACTAGACAATATTTTGTCTGGATCGCATATGGTTCTGATGCACTCCTCCACATGCATCATTGTTTTTCAGGAGGATGGGTTATCCCCATTTTTGCTACTAGATCATTTCGTAAACATACTCCCCAAAAACATCTGTATAAATTATTTGCTGCTACTAAATACATGGTTGTTACTGGGCACCCCAGGCAGCCCCAGTTGTCTCAAGCCATGAAGCTTGTGTTGTTGCCCTTTTGCTCTATTAGCTAAAGGACATCGGGGTCCTTTTTCAGCTACTGCTCAGTCTTCCTTTTTAATACGACTTGTAGGAGTTGTGCTATTGCTGACTGTATTCCTAGTTCTCAGGGCCCTTTTTCTTTGCAGTTGTTCATCAGCCTTGTGTTTTACTTCCTGTGACTCTTACTCTGCCGTGGTATACTGATCCTGCAGTGTATGCTTGGATCAGTTATCTTCTGTATCAGTTTACTTCCTGTGAATCATACTCCGCCATGGTACACTGATCCTACAGTGTATGCTTTGGAACAGTTATCTTCTGCTCTTTCGCCATCTAAACATTTTATTGCTGCTCTCATTCTTCCTTCTTGGTTGTCTTGCATATTACTGTTTGAATAGCTTTTGTAGGTTCTGGGGTAGCTTCTGCTACTGCACTAATTCATCAAGTACATACGGCACATCCCGCAAATTCTCTTTCCACCAACGTGTCTTTGGCCTTGTTAACTCAGGAATCTACACATAAAGGATTAATATATAGAATCAATGTTTTGGAAGAGGAATACCAAACATCAAGGTTAGACTTACTGTGACATGCTATTCTAATTACACCCGGGTCTTTGCTACTCCTTTGCCATATAATGGCTCTCAATACACTTGGAATCAGATTCAGGCTCATAGTAGAGGTATTTGAAACAATACAGATGTAAATTTAAAAATATACACTTTACGTGATCAAATATCTGCTATTTCACATGCCCATAATATCATCACCAGAAAAGGTTACTTCCTGTCTTTTAAGGTCTATTACTAGTTATGTTTCTTCTGGTTGCTTTTGGAATTATAGATGTATAGATATATAGGTAGATTTATAGATGAGGTATATTTTGCTATTATTTGAGGTGTTATCCTTCTAATTATTATTTTCTTTCTAGTCCTCATCCACTGTGTACATCGATCTTCATTCTGCAACCAAGGCATTAAAAAACTACATTAAAAAAATAAAAAGTGGGAGATGGTGGAAGCCATGGCTTTGTTCCAGGGAGCAGCATCTGAGCAGCTTTGTGGATGGCTCTCCTTGTGGAAAGAACCCTAGGAGAAGCTCCTGTATGCTTGGCACGGACCAGTGTGACAGAACCTGCAGCCTCGGCTGTCTTTCCCGGGACTGGCCTGGGGTGATCCTTTGCCTCCAGTGTAACAGTGTGTGCTCTTGGTAGCTTTTTCTTTCACTTTGTCTGGGGTGTGGTAATGACATAGTAGAAATATCTTAATAACTTTAAGGTAGGTTTATAAAAATATATGATAGAATTGAAATAATGATTATTGGAGCAATTAAAAACTTTAAAGAAGAGCAGAACAGAAACCATGCAGTTTCATGAGACATGTAATTATTCTCCAAAAAGCACATAATGCACACTGACACAGAAAGTGGCACTCGCAACAATGGATTAGGGAAGTTAATAAATACATATGAACATGAAGATATTAGGTTCAGGAACTCACTAAAACCTCAATTAGTTAGAAAACAGAAAATGTTGGCCAAGAGTCAACCAGCTCTTCTACCAACAGAATAAATTTTCTTATTTTGGATGCAATTGTACAGGACATAAATAAAAATGTTGTCAGTATAGATTCAGATAAAAACTTGTAGTAGGTGATTCATTATGAAGCTATAGGTTAAATATCTTCCTAGGGAAAATAAAGGATATGAGAAAGAAAATTATAAAAAAGCTTCAGAGTTATGACTTTGAAATAAAATAAATACAGAGATGCTCAAGCCATTCAGAGCCATCTCCTGAACAACAAGCTGGTGGTCAAAGCACCAACGTTGTATCACCATCCTCCTGGTCTTTGAAACCCACTATAACAATCGTTGTTGTTTGGGAGTTTGGTGGTAATGGTGGTGTGGATGGAAGGGGTCACACACATGCCATGCAGAGGTCAGAAGACATTATGTGTACTTGGTTCTCTGCTTTCACTTTTGTGCATGTTCCAAGAATTGAACACAGGTCACCAAGCTTCAACTGCAAGCATATTTACCCACAGAGCCATCTTGCTGGCCCAAGGGAAACTGCATTGGCTGAAAAATGCTTTAAGGGATATTTAAGCTGGCCAACAAGTCCTGCTACGTGACCTCTGGGGACAGCAGGCTGAGGAACATTTAAACAGCATAAGAAATGGACAGGTGCAAGCAGGAGATCTAGTTTTCTTTTTCAGTCATTTTCCCCAGGGCTAAGTAATGTTGCTTTACTTTGTCACAAGCTCAGGGATATTTGAACTGTTGCAAAATACAGGGTTAATTCATAAAGCTGCTGTAAGCAGGGGCAGGTTTTTTATGTAAACACAGGCATGTCCCTTAGATACAGGGCATGAAGTGAATGTAGACTCATTTTACAAAAGGCTAAGCTGGATTTCAACTATTTACCCCCAAAGTTTAGTAATGTTAAGCATTTTCAGTGCATGTGTTTACTGTGTAAGCATCATTGTAGTCCATATTTGGCTCATCTTTCCTTTCAAAACCAATGTGTGTTTATAATATGTGTGCATGTGTACTGTAGATGGTAAAGGTGGACAATTCTCAGGTAGAGAAAGGATGAAAACTCATCTGCATATGATGCTTAGACAGTGAGTTTTCATGATAAGACTCACACCTCATCCTGTGTATCAACTGACTCAAAATGGATCAAAATAGATCTAGACATGAAGCCTAGAACTTAAATCTATTTTAAGAAAAAAATCTTTGTGGATGAGAGCTTGTCTCAGGCAAAGGTTTTCCTGGTTGCAATACCAAAAGCTTTACCTACACACTAGATAGGTAAATTGGATTAGTGCAATGAACACTCTGCTCTAGTCCCTAAAAAACAATAAAAATATAAACAATGAAGTGGAAGTGTGTGTGTGCCTCTCTCCCTCCCTCCCTGTCTCTCTCTCTCTCTCTCTCTCTCTCTCTCTCTCTCTCTCTCTCTCTCTCTCTCTCTCTCTCTGTATTTCAAAAGAAATTGCATCTACAATGTACTGAGAGTTTTAAAATCTCTGGAGAAATGATTCAAAGGTTACAAGCACGTGTTGCTTTTCCTGCAACCGATTGTGAACATGTTTCATTAGATGTATAATTGTGTGTTTGGCAGTGCTGTAAATATTGCTATCCTTATGCACTTGGTTACATTTGACAATTGCTTGTGTATGAAAATGAAAAGTATTTTGTTTATGGACATGTTTCTCTGCAGCATTGTAAACTCATCCGCTACTTTTAGAACCTTTTAATAGACTCCTTAGAATTTTTTAAATAGAAATATCCATATTGTCTGAATAGCAACACTTTTTCTCTCTCTATGGTGCATTACTGTCATTTCTTATTCTTGCTCTATTGTGCTAAGACCCCTGGAGTCACACTAGAGTAGTGAGAAAACATATTTGCCTTGCTCTGGGTTATTGAAAGGAAGGCATTCAAGCTGGCTGAAGTTAAAATTTTTGTTTTGGTTTATCATAGATACCTCTTTTTGTTAAAGTGAGAAAATTCCTTTAGTTCTTAATATGCTGAGAGTTCTTACTGTGAATTTACGTTGACTTGTGCACATGCCTTGCTGACTTTAAAGTACTCCTTTTTATCTTATTCTGTTAGTACATAGAATTTCATTTAGTTCATTATAGTTAGAAAGACGGATGATAGACAGACAGACAGACAGACAGACAGACAGACAGATGCTGCTGCAACGATTAACGGCACACTTGAGAGTATAGGTAACTGTTTATTGTAGAAATTACTCACAAGAGAAAAAACGAGCAGCCCTGATGAGTCAAGTAGTTTTCGGCCACCAAACTGGAAGCCGAAAAGGGTGAGCATTCTGCTGTTCATTCTTTTATTCCTTCCTCCATACACGCCCCTAGCCATGCCCAAAAATGGGCCTGGCTAGTGGCGTAGTTCCGCCACTCTGTGTCTAGTCATGCCTAAAGTGGGTGTGGTTAGCAGCACGGTTCTGCCCTTTCGTTACCACATCTGTATGCATCTTTAGAGAGCCACATGGCTAATGGCAGAGTCCTAATTTTTCCCCTACAGACAGATAGATAGGACAGAGAGACAGAGAGGTAGATAAAATAGGGTCAAATGTAGCCCCTCTCAGCCTCAAACTCACTATTTAGTCAAGACAGGCCTCACCCTCCCGTGTGTCAGAATCACAGTCCTCTGCCACCACACCTGGTACATAGGTCTTGTTTTTCTTTGTGTTACTATTATGGTCCACTAAGTCCCAACCAGGTCTATTCTTACACAACTAAATCTGTGGATAATTTTTGTTATTGTTGTTTTTTCAACTTGACTTTCACTCTGTTTCTTGTTTCTTCATTGGCTCTTAATTCGTTACCTGCAAGACTCCATAGGAAAAGTTCTGTTTCCCTTTCCTCCAGTCTTCTGTAAGCTGAGGACATAATTTATAAACCAGGAAATTCTGAAAAAGGGCATTTGCAGTAGAGTACAGGGCAAATCTATGGATGATTCTGTGGTAAATTTATCTTTTTTCCCTAAAAGGGTCTATTCTCATATTGATGTTTTCAGATAAAAAGTTCCATGGACAATGTCTCAGATTCATCTCCACTGAATGTCCTGTTAAGCTTTACTGCTGCTATGCAGTGATTGGGGTCCTCTCTGTAGCTGTGATTGTACTTTCTGTTGCGTTGTCATTGTCAGGTGAGTGACTTATTCTCCAAATTCTGCAGCATTCTGTCCACATTTACATTGTCTCTTATACTTACATGCTTATACCATGAGGAAGAACTCTCTTTAGGAAGGCTCTAGAGAAAACACACTGGAAACTGCTGTTCTCTGAGAACTTAGGGTCTCTCAGGAAGATGCAGAGAAGGGACAGCACAGGCTGGGGTGAGCACAGGAGACCAGGCTCAGCATCCCTGGGAAGATGGCATTCAGCAACCTCTAGAGCAGTGGTTTTCAACCTTTCTGATGCTGTGAACCTTTAATACAGTTCCTTGTGTTGTGGTGACACCAGCCAGCACACACATGCACTGTGTCACAGCACTTACATGTGCAGTCTCATAGCACTCACATGCAGTATCACAGACTGAAATATTATTCAATTTTGCATGTGTTCCACATAGTCATTATGCATACATCGGTATATTGGCTTCCAGGTTAGGTCCATTTCTTTCTATTGTAAATAGGGCAGCAATAAACATGGATTGCAAGACTCTCTGTGGTAGGATGTGTACTCTCCATACATATCCAGGAATGGCATCGATGGGTCACGTGATAGGTCATTTTTTTAAATTTCTTTTAAGAACCTCCATATTGGTTGTATCAGTTTGTACTCCCAACAGCAGTAAATATGTGTCCCTATTTCTGCACATGGTTCTAACATCTGTTGTCATGTTTCTTCATGACACCCATCCTGACCAGCTTTAACAAGAGCCAGCTTATGTTTATATGTATTTAATGTGTGTGCTAGAATCAAAGGAAGACCTTGATCACAGTTTTGGTATAGAAGACCGATTTTGACCATGCCATGTGTTGCAGACTGACATTTCTCTATAATAAAATCCAGGCAAGGGAGGAGTTTGCTTTCTTTTTTCAAGAGAAAAGGAGCATGTGAAAGTGGATTATGGGAAAGGAAGCTGTAGGATTACAGCAATCAGAAAGAGTCCTAATGGGTTAATGACCTATGATTTTATGCAGGGCAAGGTGTCTTTAGTCCCTGCACTCAGGAGGCACATCCAACAGGATTACTGTAAGCTCCAGAAAAATGTGTCCACTCAGTGAGATCCAGACCAGGCAGGGGATATAGCAAGATTCTGTCTCCAAACACGAAATACAAAGGTGAAAAATAAAACATTTCCCCACTGAAAGGCTCTGGATTGGGGACCTTCATGCTAGGAGGGGGTCTCCTAGTGACCAGTAAGAAAAGCTACTGCCCAAGCACACAGAAAACAGCTGAGATTTGGAGATATATATATATATATTTCATGAACTGTCTACATTTCAGTGAGAAAAGAAAAATTGGTCAATAAGAGCCCTGGACCTTGCTGTGCCACCTGCCCAAGACACTGGATTGGGTTTGGAAGTAAATGTTTCTATTTTTCTGATGACATGGGAAACTGGACATTCAGTCAGACCTCCTGCATGGCACAAGAGGCCCATCTAGCTCAATTTCAGAGCCTGGAGGAGCTGGTAAGAAAGGATCAGAAGTTAGTTTGTTGTTTGTTATGTTGGGGAGTAGTTCCTTGAAATAGAGAGCTTGAGGCTTAAACACGAGGAAGGATCCTACCTTAAGCACTGGAGACATGGGAGCACATTAGTGTGTGCTATTTGCTGATGTTATTGCCTCTGACTGGAGCTCTGAGATATTCCAGAGACATTCGATCATGTGGTGTTCATAGTCAATATGTGACAACAGACATACACTCTACTGAGATACCTGGTGGTCATGTAAGTCTTCATCCAAGCAGGTAGGTATTGCATACTGAAGGTGACAGCTGTTCATACTGTAAGCACAGGTTTAACAAGGGACTTTCCCAGGCACAGAGGATGTACAGTCACCAGTGTACTTTGGATGATAAATGAAAATGCAGCCAATGAGAACTGAGGGCCATTATGACCCCAAGGTCAGTGACCCTCTGTTATACCCTGCTGCCTTCCCAAAAGGATGCTGTAGAGCAGAGACCCAAGGATCATCTAAAGCTAAGAGACTCAAATATTTGCTTTCTATATTTTATTATGACAGAATTTCCTGAAGAGATACAAGGGGTCTTCTGACTACTGGATTGGCCTGCACAGAGACTCACCACAGCACCCTTGGATGTGGACAAACAACACTGAATATAACAACTTGTACGTTTGAAAACCACTTTTCTTTCTACTGTGTTCATGTGTTGTGTATGTGAGTTATGACTATAAGACAGAAAAGCATGAGTCATGTGGAGACAACTGTACTGGAAAGGTAGAAAAATAAACCCTTAGGGTGGAGGAGAGTCTCAGAGGTAGGGTGTCTGCTTATATGCAATAGATAATCCCCAGGAAATTCCATACCCCTAGAGATTTAAATTCTTCTGTGTGTTCCTACATATTTTCAAAGCTTTTACTTAGTGTGATTTCACATGAAAATTTAGTCATGATGATGGCACCTGATGTAGATGTTGCTCCATCACCAATTGAAAACTTTCCCTAGATGGTAATCCCCCTTGTGAGAGGTAGACAGAAGCTAAGATGGGTGGTGAGGGCTCTGAACCCCCACTGCAGAACTCCTGGGGTAGGACTTGTCAGGCGGTGGTTTGCACCCTGCACCTGTCACAGAAGCAGAGACTGCAGGGACATTAAGAACATCCTCAAAAGTCTCATCATCAAAGAGCACTGAGACAGCTCCTGGATGTGAGCATTGCTACCCATTTCAAATGGAGCCATTTCACTGGAACAGTGAAGCACAGACCCAGTCAGATCCACCATTAAAGACCATTCAGAAATTTACTAAGAATTGGATTTTTTCCCACTTCCATACATGTATAAAATACTTCAAGACAGAATTGAAAATCACCCTTTTGAGGACACCCATGGCAACAGTTCTTATGAACATGACATCAAGCACCAGGCAAATGCCTTCTACACAGTTTACAGGGTAAACATGGAGGAATAACAAAGATGTGGTGTTCAAACTGAATCGCAAAAAATATAAGGGATGCTGGGTCTAACTGGTACAGGTGATTCCTCATGGGTTCTGCCTTCCTTTGGTTCTTATAACAAATAAGCAGTGCAGATTGGCAACATTTCATTGCTGGATTGAATCAGTGTCAGCCTGTGCAGAAATTTTGTCTGTTTGTTGTTCTAGGGTTCCTATCCGAGGAGATGGAGGATATGCCTATCTGAGTGACGGTGTGATCAGCAGTGGAAGGGGCTACATGAATAGGAAGTGGATTTGTAGCAAGCTACTGCTATCCTTTACAAGGGCCAGTGATTTTAAAGCCAGGGTAGGGCATGTGCCAAAGCATGCCTGAGAAAGAGATGCTCTGCGTCCTGTTATCTACAGTTGCTGTTCCTCTCCTGATCTGCTAAAACCATCATCAAAGGCCAGTGATAATGCGTGTGGACAGTAAAGATGAAATCTCAGAGAATTATACATAAGGACTCTTGGGAAAACATGGATTCTAAATTAAATAGGTATTTGAGTAAAAACGTGAAGTATAATCATATCTGTATTAGTGAACTCCACTTTTATGGCCAGATATGGAAATTGTTTCTTTGTTCCTTGCTTTAAATGCAGGAGACCTAAAAATGCAGGGAGACTGAATCCAGGAAAATGATTCTTTTACAAATCCAATAGCCAACACAACAGAAGTGATGTCTAGATAGTATTAAAACCAATACTATCTACTCTGTGATCAATACATTATGAACATTATCAAAATGTTTTTACACTTACTCGTCAATGTTCCTATTTTAATTTCAGTGGACTAAGAGCATGATCCAAGAAAATGCCATTTTACTTTCTTATTTCAACTTTTTTGAGACTTTCATACATGAGTATGACATCCAAACTTTATTATTTATTAGGTTCATTTCAACCAGGCTGGTTTGAATTGAACCTAGTAAAGAGTAAGACAGTTAACTACTGGACCTCTTTAAAAGCATTTGGTGCCTAATTTTGCAATCATTTATATGCACTTGAGTTTTAAGAACAAAATAATTTAATTTTTGATAATATGCTATACTGTACTGATGAGTCCTAAAAAGGACGAAATAACAGATCAAAAGCCTGTCTTCAGTCAACTCTGTCTTCTTACTTTACTGATATATATACTAAGCCTGGTGACCTGAGTTCAACCTGGACTCATGATGGGAGAAAAAAACAACCCCAGCAAGTTGTCCTGTGATGTTCATAAACTTATGCTGTACCTATACGCACATGCACACAAAAATTAACAATAAAAAATTAGTTTTATAGAGACTGTGCCTGTTATGTTTGTTTTGTTGCTGCTGCTATTTGGTTTTTTGTTTCTTTGTTTTGTTTTGTTTTGTTTTTGAGGCAGTTTCTTACTATGTAGTTCTGGTTATCCTGGCAGTCACTATATAGACCACACTGACCTCAAGCTCACAGAAATATCCCTGCCTATGACTCCTAAGTCCTGGGATTCGAGGCATGGCCCACCATATCTGGCAATGACTACGCCTGTTTTGAGTCTATATTTTTATTATTAGATGAATACAAGCATATCTCATTCAGGAAAACACATTTCTCGGTGTGCTGATTCTACTTCATTTAGCCTTTTTTGCTTTGCAGTCCATTTTGTTTCAAATAAACTAACAAAAAAGTCCTATTGTTATTCAATTTTATATTCCTAGAGACCAGCACAGTGTGTCAACACAGGAGAGTTCAAATCCTATTCATAGGGAAGGTAGGGTCTCAGGACTGTGATTGTGAGATTTCTCTGTTGGGTTGTATTCAGCAAGTTCTTCATGCATAAACCTACTTTTCTTCAAAATAATCAGAAAAACAAATGACTTTATATTATTAAGCTGTGTGTGGTTGTTGTGAGACAGACTTCCTGGGGTGATGCAGGACACATGGGTACTCACCTAAGATATGGAGGGCATAACAGACCAAAAGATAGATATCATCAGACACCAACTTGTTGAACTTAGCGTTTTCTTGGGATTATTTGCAGAAATATGAGTGAGGAATGAGGGCTTCCATACAAGATCAGAACTGACACAAGATGCTGCGTAACCAAAGTCTACTCCAGCATGAATGATCACTCACAATAGCTGGAACCCTGGAACACAATGAACAGGTTTCTGGCACCTCACTGGGTAACAGAGTCTCTGTCTTAGTTACTTTCCTTTGCTGTGGAGAGACACCATGACTATAGCAACTTATGGAAGAGACTTTATTGCAAGTTTGCCTAAACTTTCAGACAGTGAGGAGCACGGCAGCAGGCAGGCAGGCACGGTGTTGGAGCAGAGGCTGGGAGCTTCCATGCTGAGATAACAACCAAGAGGCAAAAAGGGAGCTCTACCTGGGGATGATGTGGGCTTTTGGGAGACAAAAGCCATTGACACAACTACTGAAATGAGTCCACACATCCTCCAATAAGAACATACCTCCTCTAACAAGGCCATACCTCTTAATTCTCCCCAAACAGTTTCACCAATGGTAGATCAAGCATCCAAATACATGATCCTTTGGGAGCCACACCCATTCAACTCACCATAGTGTCCTTTCCTGGGCATCATTTGGTCTCTGCCTCTTCCAGGCAGCTGCACTCATCTGAAAGTGAAACCTGGCAGTCACTGCATTACCATTCGTGGTGGGGAGACACCTCAAGAATCTGGTCAGTTTGAGGGACTTCCTGAAGCTATTTTGAGAGGTTTAACATTTTGTTTTCCTTTGTGGTTGGAATGTTCTCTGAGAAAACTACAACACTACAAGATTAACTCATAAAAAGGAATTATGACTCTAGCTGGTATAATCTTCATGTACAAACTGGCTTCTAAATCACTACCAAGGAAATTATATTCTCCTATTTATAATCCAGTAACTTGAAAAATTTTGTAACCCCTATTTCAGGGTTTCTTCATATGCAAAATGGGCCAAAGGAGATAGCATTACAAGCTTATCCATGACTATGTCTCACCAGAATCAGTAAGTCTGCAAGGCCTAGTGTGTAGACAGAAGTGTCTGTCCTGCCTGGTCCCACAGCCATTTAGTCCCAAATAAACACACAGAGGAATATATTAATTATAAACTGTTGGCCAATGGCACAGGCTGCTTATTAGCTCACACTCTTCCTTGTTAACCCATTTCTTATCATCTGTGTGTCTCCACGTAGTCTTGGCATACCGGTGATGTCCGTGTTTCTTGCTTCCTGGGCAGCTACATGGCATCTCCCTGACTCCACCTATTACATTTCTCCATCCATGTTTGGATTTCCTGCCTGGCTAACTCCTGCCCACTAGTTAAACTCATCAAAACGTGCTTTGCAAAGGCGTATCTTCACAGTATACAAAAAGATTATTCCACAATAATGTCTAAACATAATATAAGCTATAGAATATTTTAGATGAGGACTGGTCCTTTTCATCCAATAACTATAGGCTACAGTCACATACTAATTAAAGAGGTTATTTTCCCTTTTATCTCTAAGTGCTAAAATTTTAAGGAAGTGTGAGTCCTCTTAACACTATTAGTAACGCCAAAGAGAAACTCATTAGTTTACCAAATTGGACATTGCTATAATCATCATGTTGGTCTGATAAGGGCTCCCTTTCTGAAGTGAGTAGAACTCTGTGTGTGTGTGTGTGTGTGTGTGTGTGTGTGTGTGTGTGTGTGTCGTATGTCTGTCTGTCTGTCTGTTGTGATGGTTAACGTTACATTTGAAGTTTAGACTTAACTATGCTTCAGGAACCAAAAAGCAAAACAGTGCTTCTAATATGTAAGCTCCTAGCTTGTACAGAGTGTATCCCCTACCAGAATATATTGTGTATGTAACTTGGATTCCACTCTTGTTTAAAGAAAAACATGGATGTTTGTAATAACAGCCATGTAATTTCTCAACGATCTTGATTAAGATTTGATTAAAATAACCACACAATATATACCAACTAAGGAGTAAAAAAGAATTGTCCAAAATATTTTGATTTAAAATAAAGTTTTATATGATAATTCTTGTCCTAAATATAAAAATAGCATATAAGTACAAAAGTCATAAAAATAAGGTTTATAAGATTTAAAAGCAACATGTGTTTAAATATGTTAAACGTATTAAAGCTACATCTGCATGCATTTAATATGTAAAAGTTTAAAGGCTTTATAGGGAAATATAAGCAATTCTCTATTTTATGTTTATAATGTTCTTTGATAAAATGCCTGAGCAACCAAAACAAATTTGGGAAACAACACTAAAAGGCTACAATACTTAAAAGAGTGAATAAAAGGCTTTAATAATTTTTATTCCTCAAAGTAAAATAAATGAAGTTTTGTTTACTATGGGTTGCTACTCTGTTGAAAAGTCTTCTGGGTATCAAGTGTATTTTAAATGTCATAGGTTAAACAAACGTGTTTATGCTTAAAGTCTCTCTTTCCTCACTTCAAAGATACTGGTTCTGGTAATGTGTACAAGCCTGTTGCTGGCTCTATAAGACTGACTCTGGTAAAACAATGACTGCTGTTATCATAGTCACAAGTTCAAAATTTAAAACTTTCCTTTGAATGTCTTCTAAACACAGATTTAAAGGTGCTTTTTATAATGCTAAATATATTTCCACCCAATACATTTAACCAGCCCTCTGGTGGAAAAATGTTCATGTTTTTACTTAGAATTATCCTTTGGGTCCTCAAGTTTTTACTGTGACTTAAAGGCATGTGTCTACTGCCTTTTTTTTACAATGTGGATTTCAGTACAGACCAGAAACAATGATAATACTAATATATCTAAAATATTATCTCTTTTTATAAATTTTAAAAATCATATAAGCCACGGGAAGACACAACTTGGAGTCCCTTGTCACTAATCAGATAGACTCCAGGTCAATCAACAGCCTAAGTTTCCCTACCTACTGCTTAATCCTGAGGGAACAGTTCTAAATGTAAGATTTCCCTTTAAGTTCCTAAACTTTAACTTCTGGCCCTAGTCTGTATCTGTCCCATCAGATTGCCCCTTGGCTGACAGACACCATCCAGGAGTCAGCTGCAAACCACAAAGTGCTCCAAGTGGCCACAAGCCCTGGACTCGATGAGATCTGATGTAAACCAGCTGATGTGATTGTTCCCCGTCTTTACAGCTGGGTTAGCAAACTAGATTCTTCTGATGAACGTCCCCCCCCCATGTCTGAACACCCAACCTTAGGCCTTTGACTAGCATTCCAGCCTCAATGGGCCTTGACAACAACATCCTAATCTGAATTGAGAAACAATTATAGAAGAGAGTACATTGATCATCCTTCATCCTCAACAAAAGAATGAAATATTATGTCCAAAGGAAACCAGTTTCTCTCAACCAAAATGTTATTATGTGGCTTTACAAATGACAGGTATCCACCACAGAGTTGAATAATTGACTCAAGATAAAAGTCAAGGGCGGATGTGATGGTTAACATTACATTTAAAGTCGAGTCTTACTATGCTAGAGAGATCAAAAAGCAAAAAATGCCTCTAACATATAAGCCCTGAGCTCATACAAGCTTTGACCTTCCTTTTCTTCCCAGACACTGAAGACTATTCTGAAACTGACTGATCTTGTAAAATTTGCTGCTCTAGTTTGTAACACAAACTGTGAGTTCTGCTTTTGTAATCAACCTTGCTTACTCTTCTTAATGACTAGACAACTGCAAGACATCTGTGTTAAAATTAGATGCTGCTATACATACACTAAATATATGTCATCTTGTGATTTTTGACTTTGTAAGCCTTGGGCTGATAGAGTCAGGTACTGCATCTGGGGACACTATCATAGTCATGATGCCATTGAATACCCAGCACCAATATTTAATAAAGCCTCTGCTTATAAAATTTATTCATGATCACGGTGACTCTCTGAGCAACTCCAGACACACAACACTGTGCGTGTGTGTGTGTGTGTGTGTGTGTGTGTTGCATATTCATAGGAAAAGTCTTTCACACAAACTTTCTATAGTCATATGTCTTAGTAGAATGGGAACACTATGTCTGACATTTCAAGCTGACTATGAACATTACATGAGAGAATGTTTATAGAATTACTCAGGGTTCTAGCCACAGGTAAAAAAAAACTGATGAATGCCACACATATACTTCTTGTCCCTCATTCTGCCTGGGATGTGATCCTTCTCATGCTTCAATTTTAAACTCCCCAACTCAGTAAAATAAACATTCAGCAAAATGTATATGTACATATACATACATACATACATACATACATACATACATACATGTTCACTAGACATTTCTTACCAGTTATTCCAGCAAGTCCACCCTTTAATGCCATGCAGGATGTGCCTAGGTGTCCATTTTCTTATGTCTTCAGAAAAATAGCAACATTTCTTTCAGAAATAGAATCCAGTTTCTTGGGCATGTGTCACAGATGAATTCTTTCTTCCCCACTGAGGTGTAGATGGCACAATGAAATACAGTAAAGCAGGATTTCCTTGTCCTGTCTTTTCCTGGCTCCTCATTCTTAGCTCAGTTTTGAGTTAGCATTGGAACTGTGGCTGCTTTTAATCTGACTGACTGAACCCTTTCTGGGAACTTCTGAGTACTTTAGGTGATGTAAATATGACTTGTTGGCAAAAGTTAACCTGATGTATTTTTTCCATCAAAACTTGGAAGTTTATTTATACTGCTTTGAAATGTGGGAAAATCCACATTGGTTTCTGTGAGGGAAATGCCAAGACATGAAATAGTTACCTACAGTAAAAAGCAATATAATAGAAGTTGTCAAGTGCCAGGCGGTGGTGGTGCATGCCTTTAATCCCAGCACTCGGGAGGCAGAGGCAGGCGGATCTCTGTGAGTTCGAGGCCGGGCTGGACCGCTAGCCTCCAAAACAATACAGAGAAACCCTGTCTCGTAAAAAAAAAAAAAGGTTGTCAAGTGTACATGCAATATTTATTGATGTGCTACAGATAATTAACCATTGCCTTATTATTGATTGATTGACATAGTCTCTCTATGTAGCATTGGTCACCCCAAAACTTGCTGTATAGACCAGGCTATTGAATTCACAAAGATCTACCTGATTCTGCCTCCCCAGTGCTGATATTAAAGGCATGAAACACAAAGTCTGGAAAAATACAATTTTTACTTAATTATTTGTAAAGCTAATGTCAATATTAAATGTACCATGTGCAGGCTTTTACTGAGAATTTCAGGAAGCTACCCGTCCAACTCCAGAGCTAATAGATCATATTTTCCACTATATACCATTGTATTTTAGTAAATAATGGAGCCTAACATAGCCATTCAATCTCAATTAATAAGACATAAATGTTCTTTTCTTTAGATAGTTATCAAATTTTATAGTACATTAAACTGCTCAAATGCAAAATATTACTACAAATTATAATTATAACTTAATTTTGTGAATGCTTTGCATTTTCTTTTGTGTGTGTGGTGCTAAAGATTAGACCTATGACCTTATACGTGCCAGGCAGGTATCTAGTCAGTTGCACCACTGACACTACAAATATTGTGTGGTTTGTCAGTATAAGATTTTTTTAATTCAAAATAAACATGCATGCTAAGTGGCTTATGATGTGGCAAAATTTTCTGTGTGTAATAGTCCTCGCTGTTCTGAAACTCACTTTGTAAACCAGGCTGGCCTGGAACTCACAGAGATCCGCCTGCCTCTGCCTCCCAAGTTCTGGGATTAAAGGCATGGGCCACCAACATCCAGCTTCAAAAAGATCTTAACTCCAACAAATCTTTAACAAAAAAGTATCCAGGAAATATGAGACACCATGAAAAGACCAAACCTAAGAATAATAGGTATAGAAGAAGGTGAAGGAGTCCAGCTCAATGGTACAGAAAATATATTCAACAAAATCATAGAAGAAAACTTTCCCAACCTAAAAAAGGACTTGCCCATGAAAGTACAAGAAGCTTTCAGAACATCAAATAGACTAGATCAAAAAAAAAAGTCCCCTCACCACATAATAATCAAAACACCAAACATACAGAATAAAGAAAGAATATTAAGGGCAGCAAAGGAAAAAGGCCAAATAACATATAAAGGCAGATCTATCAGAATCACACCTGACTTCTCCATGGAAACTCTGAATGCCAGAGGTCCTGGATAGATGTTCTACAAACACTAAGAGACTATGTAAGCCAGCACAGACAACTATAGCTAGCAAAGCTATTAATCACTATTGACAGAGAAAACAAGATGTTCCATGACAAAACCATATTTAAACAATAAATATCCACAAGTCCAGTCCTACAGAAAGTACTCAAAGAAAAACTCCAACTCAAGCAAGTTAAATACACTCACAAAAACATAGGCAATTACTAAAAGTCAAGACAAATAAAATAAGGAAATCCACACACAATACCACTAACAAAAACAGATCAAAAAGAACCAAGAATCAACAGTCAATGGTCATTAATATCCCTCAATATCAATGGCCTTAACTCACTTATAAAAAGACACAGGCTAACAAAATGGATACGAAGACAGAATCCATCCAACCTTCTGCTGCATAAAAGAAACACACCTCAACTTCAAAGACAGACATTACCTCAGAGTAAAGGGTTGGAAAAAGATTTTTCAATCAAATGGTCCTAAGAAACAAGCTGGTGTAGCTATTCTAATATCCAACAAATTAGACTTCAAATGAACAAAAGAGATGAAGAAGGTTATTTCATATTCATCACAGGAAAAATCATTCAAGATGAAGTCTCAGTTCTGAACATCTATGCCCCAAATACTAAGGCACCCACATTCATAAAAGAAACATTACTAAATCTCAAATCACACATAAAACCCCACACACTTATAGTAGGAGACCTTAACACCCTACTCTCACCACTAGACAGGACCACCAGACAGAAACTTAACAAATAAATAAAACTAACAGAAGTTATGACCCGTTCAGGTTTAACAGACATCTATAGCATATTCCATCCAAACACAAAAGAATATATCTTCTTGTCAGCGCCACATAGAACCTTCCCTAAAATCAACCACAGACTCGGCAACAAAGCAAACTGAAACAGATACAAAAAAATTTGAATAACCCCTCTGTATCTTATCAGATAGCCATGGTCAAAAGTTAAAATTCAACAACAATACAAATTGCAGAAACCTACAAACTGATGTAAATTGAATAATGATCAATTGAATAATGAAATAGAGAAAGAAGTTAATCCTAGAATTCAATCAAAATGAAGACACAGCATGCCCAAACTGATGGGACACTTTTAAAGCAGTACTAAGAGGAAAGTTCATAGCACTAAGTGCCCACATGAAGAAACTGGAGAATAGTCACACCTGAAAGCTCTAGAACAAAAAGAAACAAACTCACCCAGGAGAAGTACATGCCAGGAAATAATTAAATTGAGGACTGACATCAATGAAGTAAAAACAAAGAAAACAATACAAAGAATCAATGAAACAAAAAGTTGGTTCTTTGAGAAAATCAGCAAGATAGACATACCTTTATTCAAACTAACCAAAAGGCAGAGAGAGAGCATGCTAACTAATAAAATGAGAAATGAAAAGGGGGATATAACAACGGACACTGAGGAAATCCAGAGACTCATCAGGTCATACTTTGAAAACCTGTACTCCACAAAATTCGAAAATTTATAAGAAATGGCCAATTTTCTGGATAGATACCACCTACCAAAATTAAATAAAGAAGAGATAAGCAACTTAAATAAACCTATAATCCCTAATGAAATAGAAGCAGTCACCAAAAGTCTCCCAATCAAAAAAAGCCCAGGGCCAAATGGTCACAAAATATAAGCAGCCATCAAAATTCTCCCAACTAAAAAAAGTCCAGGGCCAGATGGTTGCACTGCAGAATTCTACCAGAAATTCAAAGAAGAGCTAATACCAATACTCCACAAATTGTTTCATACAATAGAAGCAGAAAGGTCATTGCCAAACTATTTTTACAAGTCTACCTTGGTACCCAAACCACACAAAGACACAATTAACAAAGAGAACTACAGACCAATATCCATCAGGAATATTGAGGCAAATATACTCAAAAATACTGGCAAATCAAGCCCCAGAACACATCAGAGCTATAGTCCTGAAATCATCTTGGTATTGTCACAAAAATGGACAGATACACCAAAACAAAGAGAACTACAGACCAATATCCATCAGGAATATTGAGGCAAATATACTCAAAAATACTGGCAAATCAAGCCCCAGAACACATCAGAGCTATAGTCCTGAAATCATCTTGGTATTGTCACAAAAATGGACAGATACACCAATGGATTCAATTTGAAAACCCTGATATTAACCCACACACCTACTATCACTTGATTTTTGACAAAGAAACTCAAATTATACAATGGTAAAAAGAAAACATCTTCAACAAATGGTGTTGGCATAACTGGATGCTGGCATGTAGAAGACTGCAGATAGATCCATGTCTATTGCCAAACACAAAACGTAAGTCCAAATGAATCATAGACCTCAACATGAATCCAGCCACACTGAACCTCTTAGAAGAGAAAGTGGGTGGTACCCTTGAACAAATTGGTTCAGGAGACAGCTTCCTGAACATAACACCAGTAGCACAGACACTGAGATTAACAATTAATAAATGGGACCTCCAGAAACCCAGAAGCTTCTGTAAGGCAAAGGACAGTGAACAAGACAAAATGGCAGCCCACAGAATGGGAAAAGATATTTACCAACCCCACATCTAACACAGGGCTAATTTCCAAAATATACAAAGAACTCAAGAAGATAGTCAACAAAACACCAAATAATCCAATTAAAAAGTACTGTACTGAACTAAATAGAGAATGTTCAATAGAGAAATCTAAAATGGCTGAAAGACACTTAAGAAAGTGCTCAACATCCTTAGCCATTAGGGAAATGCAAATCAAAACAGCTCTGAGATACCATCTCACACACCCATCAGAATGGCTAAAATCAAAAACACCAATGACATTTTATGCTGAAGAGGATGTGGAGAAAAGGGAACACTCCTCCATTGCTGGTGGGAGCACAAACTTGTACAGCCAGTTTGGTGGTTTCTCAGGAAAATGGGATTCAGTCTCTCTCAAGATCCAGCAATTCCACTCTTAGGAATTTACCCAAAGGATGCACATCCATACAGCAAGGACATCTGTTCAACTGTATTCATAGCAGCATTATTTGTAATAACCAGAACCTGGAAGCAACCTAGATGCCCCTCAACTGAAAAATGGATAAAGAAAATGCGATACATTTATACAATGTGGTATTACACAGTGGGAAAAAAATAAATTTTGAAGTTCTCAGGCAAATGGATGGCACTAGAAGAAACCATCCTGAGTGAGGTAACACAGTCACAAAAATACAAACATGGTATGCACTCACTCATATATGGATATTAGACATAGAGCAAAGGATTGCCAGCTTACAATCCACACCTCCAGAGAAACTAAGAAACAAGGAAGAACCTAAAAAGGCATACATAGTCCCCCAGAAAAGGGGAAATGGACAAGAGCCCTTGAATAAATTGGGAGCACAAGAGTGGGAAGTGGGGAAGGAAAGAGGGAGGAAGGTAGGAGAAAGAGGAGGGGAGAAGAGGAGGGGAAAGGAGAACATGAGGGATTAAGAAGATTGAGACAGGGGAATAACAGAGGAGAGCAAGAAAAGAGATACCTTAATAGAGAGAGCCATTATAGCTTTAAAGAGAAATCTGGCACTAGGGGAAATGTTCAAAAATCCACAAGGATTACCCCAACTAAGAATCTAAGCAATAGGGGAAGGGCTACCTTAAATGCCTTTCCCCTATAATGAGAGTGATGGCTGCCTTAAATGTCATTCTAGAGCCTTCATCCAGTAGCTGATGGAAGCACCAGACATCCACAGCTAAGCACTGAGCTGAACTCCTAGAATCCAGTTGTAGAGAAGGAGTAGTGATAAACAAATGGGTCAAGACCATTCTGGGAAACCCACAGAAACAGCTGACCTGAGCAAGTGGGAGCTCATGGACGACAGACAGACAGCTAAGGAACCAACATAGGACTGAACCAGGGCCCCTGAGCTTGGGTGACAGTTAGGAAACCTAGGCAGTCTATGGAGCCTCTTGTGGTGGAACCAGTATTTATTCCTAGAGCACGAATGAACTTTGGGAGCCCATTACCCATAGAAGGATACTCTTTCAGTCTAGACACACAGGGGAGGGCCTAGGCCCTGCCCCAAATGATATGACAGACTTTGATGATCCCCCATGGATGGCCTCACTCTCCCTGAGGAGTGGATGGTGAGTGGTGGAGGAGGTACATATGGGAGGATGGGAGGGAGAGGGAACTGGGATTGATATGTAAAACAATATTCAGAATATATTTAATGCTAAGTATGTGGCCAAATTGGACATGCAGAGAGACTACACTGAAAACAGAAATTCCTCCAGTCTGAAATAATCATAGGCAGCTCCACAGAAGACAGAATTAGATTTTTCCTAAAGATGTACATTTATTTACATGTAGACCACATGCCTGAGGGATCCCATGGAATTCAGAAGAGGGTATCAAATCCTGGGGAGTTACAGGCATTTCAGTTACCATCAAGGGTTCTGGGAACAGAACCTGTGATGGTTGTTCATGGCTGTCAATGTGACTACATCTAGAATGAACTACAAGACAGAAATGGAGGGCATACATGTGAGAGATTTTTGCTTGGTTTAAAGTGGGTGAATCCATTTCTAGTCAGGACCTTTGAATCAGGAAGACACATGCTTTTAATTTGAATCTTGGGGGAGGAAGACACACTTTTAATCTGGGCCACACCTTCTGCTGGAAACCTGTACAAAAACATGAAAACTTTTGCTCTTAGCCTACTTGCTCTATCCTTGCTAGTGATTCCATATATTCACTGGCATTAGAGCCTACTTCATCATGATTCCAGTGTCTATCAAAGACCAACTGAGACATCCAGCCTTACGGACTTTCCATTGACAGCCAGCCACTGTAGGATTTTCTGGACCGTAGCCTGTTTGTAAGTCATTCTAATAAATCCCCTTCAATATATATGTGTATATATATATTGAAGACAGACACACCCATGAGGCCACTGTTTGAAAATGATTAGGAAAGGAATGGGGAGATAACAGTATTACTAAATCAAAGTGACTAATGCATGACTGTTAATTATGACATGGAAGTCAACCCTTCAATTTCCCCAATCAAAGAAAAAAGACTGGCAGATTGGATTAAAAGATAGGACCAAGAAACACACCTCACAAAGACTGACACCACCTTAGGGTAAAAGGATGGAAAATTATAAACCTCCTTCATCCTCTAACTTTCAAAATTAACTTTTAGAACATTTCAGAATTTTTCTCAGGATATATGGACAATGAGATTGTTTGGTGGCGCAATGGATGCATTTTTTTAACTTTTAAGTAGAGGAGCCCAAATGTTGTTTTTCATGACAGCCATGTGAGTTTTCATTCCCGCCAAGGTGGGCAGTTTTCCTTTGATCCATATCCTCAAAAGAGTCATCTCTTCTCTAGCTTGGTAATTAGCAGAGGGTCATGCTTGAACACCAGACTAACATCTTCTTTTGTTGTGGTTTCTAGTAGTAGTAGTAAAGTACACCATGAAACACTGACTCAGATCTGAAAGGTGAGTGTGCACACCTGTAATAATCCCAACTAGTCCTGATATTTTTAGCCTGATGAAGTACAGTGAAACATGGATTCCTGGTGGAATTTCACCTTCATAGTTTAAATAGACCTCAGTAGGATCCAATCAAATAGTAACTTAATGCTGAAACAAAAGTGACAGATAATTTGTTTTCTTGGGGTAGGTGTCATGGGAAAACATTCCTGCTAATGTTAGGGTTACTTGATTTCAGTTCTAACATGTGTGATGAACTGACCATTAAGAAGGGCCCATCTCATCTTCAACAGCACCAGAACCCAGGTACCAACACAATCTCAAGAGGCTGCAGGCACATTGTCAATTATAAGAATATTCCCCTCTGATTTGTGTTCTGATGGTGTCAAGTCATTGTTACTAAGTGACAACTTCTCTGCTATTCATGTCTGCTGACAGAAAAAAATTGCCCAAGATGGCTTGAGCAGAAGCTTGCTTAACAAAGCAAAGAACCTCAAAATGAATGTACACTCCAGGCTGAAGATAGCAGTAGTCCACTGAGCTCTGCATGGTAGAATTTAGAGAAATTACTTATGGTCTCAATTCCATGATGCCATTTTATGCTCTCCTCTTGAGAACATCCTCTATCCTATATTAAAGAAATTGTTCCAGATACAAGACATCCCCAGGGTTTTTCCTTCCCTGATCATTGGCATATTCACTGATGATGGCAAGTATGGTCATTGGGAAAGCCCCTGGTGTCTTAATTTCTTAAATGGCAGGAGGAGCCTAACTGTAACTTCAAGGGTGTCTAACCACAAAGAGGCATTACAATATCAGAAGACACAGCCAACAGGTAAAAGCCGTAGTGTCCTTGAGTGTCTCCCTGCTCAGAAGGTATCTAACTAGAAACAGGTGGGTGAGCATGACCTTGCCTGCCTCCTGCTCATATCTGCTTAGCTATATTCTCTTAACAGTTGCAAATATCACTGTTTTAATGGTGGATTTATAGTGCTGCTTTTCTCTGAACAGCTTTCCTAGATTTTTTTAATATCCCAAGAATTTTCTCAAAATGAATTGTTCTTTAATGTTTCATACATTTGAAAGTTATGATCACCAACAATATAAATAGTTATTTCTGACAAGAAATAATATAGAGATTTTGTGATGGCTCTGTGGTTAGTAGCACTGATTGCTCTTGAAAAGGACCAAGATTTGATTCCAGTACCCACATGGCAACTTGTAACCATCTATAACTTCAGTCCCATGTAATCTAAAGTCCCCTTCTGTTTTCCAAGGGCACTGCATGCACATGGTATACACACATGTAAGCTGAACACCCATACACATAAAATAATTTTAATGTAAATATTATTTTTAAATTACATTTTATTTGGGTCATACTATATGCTTCAATTACAGTAATTAAAGTTGACATTGAGTGATTAGATGCCTGTTTAACAGAAATTTTCTTATGCCTCCTTATAAAATAAACTCAATCTTATTCTTTTATTACACTGGAAAATATGTCAGTGCTTTTTTTTATATAAAAGTAGACATCAGAGCTGGACAGAAGAGGCACATGCTTTAATCCCAGCACTCAGGAGGCAGAGGCAGGTGAATCTCTGTGAGTTCAAGACCAGCCTGGTCTAAATCAAGTTCCAGGACAGACAGAGCTGTTAGGTTACCCAGACAAACTTTGTCTCCAAACACCAGAAACAAAAAAAAAGAAAGGAACAAAAGGGAGGGAGGGAGGGAGGGAGGAATAGAGAAAGAAAGGAAGGAAGGAAGGAAGGATATTTATCAGAATAAATTTTATGTTAATTTCTCTAAATGAAGATTGAAAAGATGTTACTTATTTTATATTAAAATAACCAAGATATCAGCTGCATACTTCCTACAATTTGTTCTTGAGCAGTAAGCTATAGAGAGGTGTAGAAGAAGTGATGAGAAAAAAAAATTGGAAGGTCTTTGGAACAGTGGAAAAAGACAATCATTATATTAATTCAGTTTGTTGTTGTTTTTGCCATAACAGGAAATTGGAGGAGGAGAGACCCTCCTGTCTCACAGCTCTGTAGACTGACAAGCCCAGGTTCTGCTGGTACATCACTACAGGGTGGGAGGCATCATATGGACTGAGCTCATTTACCTGCAGTCACTCTCATTATCACAGCATTAGTCAATTGTGAATTTTGGAGGTGTCAATAAAAACAAACTCTTCCCCTGCCAACTCTGGGCCTCTGGTGTCAGTCAGGAGCAAAGACTTTAATCAAGGTTCTACAGCCCAGATATGAGATAGCTTGGAGTTGAGGGCAGAGATGAGGACTTTGCAAACAGTTTTTTGCAGTTGTCTACTATGACCTCAGGGACGGAGATCAACAAAAGTCACACAAGGCCTCCAGTGCCCCCTGCTGGCCTGGGCTTCCTCCTATAGAGCACCTCTCTTAGGATGGCATCTGTGTCTGTGTACATTTACATTTACAGAATAAAGACATTGGAAGTGAGCGTCTGTGAGTCACAGAGGTTTTATGAACCATGCTTTGTGCCACTAACTGTGCTGGGAGGGCTTGACGGTTCAGTGCAGAGATCTGGGGTGGAAGGTAAAGCAATGGAGATGAGTTTTGCAGTCAGGAGTCAGGACACAGGGTTTGAGTCATGTTTCAGCTTCTTTTGGCAGATCCAGCGGTTGTCTGCAGAACAGAAGTCAGAAAACACTTCTGTCTGTGAGATGACTGCACAGCTGTTTTCTTCGTTACTGCCCATGATTTGTACTCTAAAGAGCAAAGTTGAACCTAGCGTTTAGAATTTTCTCATAATTATCACATCAACCATTATTTTTCTTTAGACTTTTAAGGATACTGTTGATTATACAGTGTTTAAGCAGAGTAAACACACAGTAGCAAACATTATAAACACATATAAACATTAAAGATACAGTTGATAGAACTCTATAATCTTCAGTTTCACCCTCACTAGAGAACATTCTTCCAGCAAGAATCTTCATAATGATGTATAAAAGGGAGAAGGTTTGGGAATTGGGGGTGAAAACTCCTCTTTCTACTACTAACATGTCATGTGACCATGTGGAAAGCATATCCATTTTACTGAGCTATAAATTTTTTAAATACATGGTGTATAACCTACTAATGTTTAGGAAAACTATTAAGATATACATGAATTTATGACAAGAGTTGCACACAGTAGGTGCTCAGTAAATGTAATCAACATACAGAGTGAACACAGTCTAGAGACTGTGGTGCAACTTTTTTCCCGCAATTCTGAAGTACTGCTTAAGGGTTTCTGTGCAGGAATGGAGAGATGGCTGAGAGGTAAAGAGTGCTTACTGCTCTTGCAGAGGACCCAGATTCAAGTTCCAGTACCCACATGGAAGCTTACAACCACCTGTAACTCCTGTTCCAGAAAATCTGATGCCCTCTTCTGACCTTTATGAGTTCTCGAAATACATCATACACATACATACACTCAGGTATACAAAAATAAAAGAAAACAAATAAAAGAAAAAACTTTAATTATATGTAAGTATAGGAAGTGTAAAAGTGAAAAAAGAAAGAAAAAACCCTATGTATTCCAGATAGGAAAATTTAAAATATTTTATCTCCAACCCTACAAAGTTAATCTTGTTCTTTAAAACTCCACTGAAAATAAATACAATCACACATACATACACACACACAATTATAAAGGGTTGATGTCTGCTTGCACATGATAATTTTTAATCAGTCTTGAAACGGCCTTTTCAGCCTATTCTGACCCTCTTGAGAATTTATATATTTAATTAAAATTACAAAATTAAAATTTCAATGGCATGGATGTGAACTGAGTATTAAAATTATCTCATTTAATACTTACAGATCAGGATTTAAGATAGAGCCATTTATCCACTTCCAGATTTTCTCCACTGGCACATAATTTAGTCCAATAAAAAACTGATGTCCTTTTCTCTTTGAAAAAGCATGAATGAATCTCTATAATTAAAACATAGTGGGAGACTTAATCTTCAATCTATTTACTCATGATCTATTTTCTTCTACTAACCTTCTAAAACACTGTTACTGCTACTTGAAGTCCATGCTACCTCCTCATCAGCATAATTCTCTCTTCTTTGTGAAAATCATCTCACTATATTTGTACTTTTAATTGATTTATCCCAATATGTTCAGTTATTAAATCATGAATTCAATTATTCTCTCAGATTATGGGGTGTTTAAAATCCAAGTCTCCACTTCCTCAGCAGAGACAAATGGTTAAAGTCCAGAGATGCCAATGCAGCTTTTAAAAAGTGTTATGTTCTAACTGAGAAACTTACCAATTCTTCTTCATTTTCAATGATCAGCAAAGTGGCTTCTTTCACAGAGCAATCAGTTAGACCTTCAGACCAAGGTCCAGAAGTTTGAGAAGTAAATAAGCATTTCTCTCGGTATGAATGCCAGTCTCTCGGGCACTTTAGCATGGCTGATCCCCCTAGAGTAAGAAAGAACACAGGTTTATTTCTGCCCTGTTCCTGCTGCACCACAATCAACTCCACACAGCAGCTGCTTCATCAGAGCGTGCTAGAACAAGGATAATGCTGTCATGTGTCAAGGAATCCAAATTAATGACAAAGGATTCATTTTATGATTTGTTTCTATTAATTAACTTCAGATAAAGTAAAATGTTCAATGTGTTCATTAAAATAACAAAATATTCAACTTCTTAACTTGATATTTGCCTATTAAGGATCATGTACACCAGCAGCAGCCTGAGGCAGCATGTCCAGGTACCTAAGATCATAGACTTCAAGGTCACACATTTTCAGTGAAGTTCCCAGCACCTGAAATTATAAACTGTGTGACTCTCCATGAGTTCTTAACATTTTATGGCTGTTTAGTCAGTTAAAACCATGGTGACTTAGTGTCTTCATGGAGGGATGTTTTGAACATTGATTGAGGTAACTCACAGTACATATCAAAAATCACCTCTTATTCCCAGGAAATTCAAGCCACACAATTACCTGTTGGTTCAGTCCTGTTCTCTTGAGTAGCCACACTGTATTTTGCTATTGGTGATTTTAGCACTAAGACTCGCACTAGTTAAAAAGAAAATACAGAAAGAGAATCAAATGCTGAAGCAAATGGTGGAACATGTACTTTATTTCTCTGTTTCAGGATATTTGATCTCACTATGAACCCCAAGATTGCATTATTTAGATAAAATTAGCCATAGGTCAAAAGATGAAGCAAGCAACCAGTTGACTTGGAGCAACCATAGAGAATGAAGGAAAGTCGGGAGTTTGGAGAGAGAGAGGGGCACAGAAAGTAGAAGGGAGGAACATCTGGTTAGAGGAAACTTTGTTTCAGATGGTATAGGAGAAACTATTTCTAGGACAACAGCTGTAGCAGGCTTTTTCTTTGGTCTGAGAGCACACAAATGATGACACAGAGACTTATTATTAATTATGAAAGTATGGCCTTAGCTCAGGCTTGTTCCTAACTAGTTCTTATAACTTAAATTAAACCATGTTCTTTTACATGGTTCAATTACCTTTATTTTGTACTGCCCATCTTGCTATCTCTGCATCTGGCTGGTGAAGTCCCGCCTAACCTCTTTCTGCCTAGCTATTGGACCTCCAGCTCTTTATTAAATCAATAACAATGTCACATTTTCATACAATGTAAAGGAATATTCCAAAACAAAAGAAAGAGAAGGAAGGTGAGCCAGCTGCTTTCTCTGACTTCCTGAGCTAGCAGGTTTCACCCCAGCATCTGGCTCCTGAGTCTTTATTTGTAAAATAAAAAACAGAGACTTAGTCAAAATAGTATTTGCCTCACTACATGAAGGTGGCTGAGACAGTGGCAGAGGTGGGCAGTGGAACATGAAGGCTCCCCCAGACCTCAACAGCAAGGAGAAGGTTTAAAAGGGAGTCTTTTATTTTTCTTAATTTTTATCATATTTTGTCATGTTTGTGACATATTTTTCTACTTTCTAAATGCACATATGACACACCACATAATGTTTCTCAAGAAAATTAAATATGGAAGAATTATGAAGTTTCCACAGTGGACAAGGGTTGTTGTCCTGTAACGTTCAATGTCATTGACCTTCCCCTAGGTTCAAGGTATCCAAATTCTTTAAAGAGGAGTAATGTTTTTGTGGGAAACTATGAAGCAAAAACAATTGCTTCACTTACCTAAGACGCTGAGTCCAATCAGGCTCAAGAAAAGAAGGATCAGCCCAGCACAGCTGAGTTTCAGAGCCAACTGGTGCCAGTGTGGGCACCGACAGGCATCTAGGATGAACAAAGAATACACTTGTTAAATCCTCTTGAGTACATCTGAGAGAAAAATCAGAGGTGGGTTTGTCACCACATGAGATCTCCCTTAAGTGCAAGGATTATTTCCAACACTCCTAGTGGACTGACTGAAACTGGAGATAGTGCTACACTCTGTGTGCACTGTTTTACAAACAGGCACCACACACATACACACACAAAGCACTATTTAATAAACAGTAGTTTGTTTTCCTTCATTTCTTTCCAACTTTCTTTCTATCTTTCATTCCTACTTTCTTTCTTTCTTTCCTTCCTTGTCTTTCTTTTTCCCTAAAAGTGTTTCTTTGATCTATTTTAACTAAATATAAGTTATTTTAGTGACTGGAGAGATCACTGTTTCTTATCCCTAAGATATAAGAAAGTGCATAGATATCCTGTCCAGGAAGTTGGGCTCATTGGGACTGGTCTGTAGTAGATTAGATTGAAGAGAACAGTCATTAATCATTGAAGGGGGTCACATGAACATGAGTTTTATAGAAGTACCTGCTTCGGGAATTCTTTGGTATCCACAGAATGCTAAGTCATCCCCACTATTCAAGACAGGTCAATGACTTTCCCCTCAAGCTGATCTGGACCTATGGAATGTCTCCCAAATGCCTTCCCATCTGTCATCACTCCTCCTGACTTGATCTTCATACCACACCAGGCATGCATGTTCCCCTACAACATCACAGGAATGTGGTCCCTTTGCATTTGCATGCCCAGCTTCCTAGAAGACTCGTCTCTCAGATACTCAGCCTCAGTCCTCAACAGCTTCCAGAACATGACTCCAGAATCATCTCAGAGGAGGGTCTGCCTAGATCACTCTGCTTGATGTAATGCCATCTCTAAACAAAAATCTTAATTTCCATGTAAGTGTTTTTTCTTGCTGGCATTCAGCATCACAGAGTCTCTGAGGCAGGTACTCAAATCTCACTGACTGCACACAGACAATTATATATAAACTCTACAAGGAAAAGCATAGTCCCGTTTGTTTACAGCTGCAACCTCATCATCCAGAGTGGTGCTCCCTTCACACATAGTAGGTGCTTATTTCTGAGTAAATGCATGATCTCTGTACACATTTTATCCATCCTACTATCAAAACAAAATTTTGGTCATTTGGCTACAAATCATGTCACTGCCTGTGTCCCTCTTTCTGTATTTATCTGTTTGTCACTGGGAGATCTAATCGCTATGCTGTGAATTTCCTGCAGGTTGCTGTCTAGCTAGTTGGTCAATGTTTTCTCATTTCTTTCACTACTGAGTCAGTGTTTTCTCTTCACAGGTTTTCCTCTATGTTATTCTATTGCTTTTGTTCATTAGGTTTCTGTGGTATGTAAGATAATGATGACAATGAGGGTAGACAAATTTTCTAGTCTCCTGATTTGGAATCACAAATAGTAGTGTTGAGGAAATCTCATTGACATTCTCAACCTTCATTTTCTTTTCTTTTTTTTTGTTCTTTTATTTATTTATTTATTTATTTTTAACCTTTCAAAAATTACATTAATGTTTAACATGCATTCAAATAACTTTCTTTTTTTTCCAGTTTAAATTTAGATAAGAAACGAGGTTGCTTCACAAGTCAGTTCCAGGTCCCTCTCCCATTCCCTCCCCTCCTCCCGTGCCCTCCCCCCAACCCCCCCTCCATGGGGGTGTCCATAGTCTGTCATTTCATATAGGGCAGGGCCTAGACCCTTCCCCAAGAGTTCAGGGTGAGAGTGCACCTCACATTGTTCTATGGGAGTCCAAAGTCCGTGTGTATACTTGGGATGGGTACTGATCTGCTGCCCAAGGCTCAATAGGTTCCCTAGGCCTCCTCACTGACACCCAAATTCAGGGGGGTATTGATCAGTCCCATGCTGGATTCCCAGGCTGATGCCTGGGATTCAAGAGTTAACCTTTGTCTGGTCAGCTGTTTCTGGGGGTTAAGCCAGCCCAGTCTTAATCCCTTTGATCATCAGTCCTCCCTCTCTGTTACTGGCTTTCTTGAGTTCAGCTCAGTACTTAACCGCCACTAAATGAAGTTTCTGTTTCCCAGACTCTCTGGCCATAGGATTGTAGGCTGGCACTCCCCAGATCTATGTCTAAAATCCATATATGAGAGAGTACATGCCATGTTTCTCTTTTTGTGACTGGGTTACCTCACTCAGGATGGTTTCTTCTAGTGTCATCCATTTGCCTGCGAATCTCATGATTCCATTATTTTTTTCTGCTGAATAGTACTCCATTGTGTAGATGTACCACATTTTCTCTATCAACTCTTCGGGTGAGGGACATCTAGGTTGCTTCCAAGTTCTGGCTATTACAAATAAAGCTGCTATGAACATAGTGGAACAGACATCTTTGTTGTATGAATGGGCATCTTTTGGATATATGCCTAAGAGTGGAGTTGCTGGGTCTTGTGGTAGGTTTATTCCCATTTTTCTGAGGAATCTCCATACTGATTTCCAAAGTGGCTGAACCAGTTGGCACTCCCACCAGCAATGGAGGAGTGTTCCCCTTTCACCACATCCTCTCCAGCATAAATTGTCACTGGTGTTTTTGATTTTAGCCATTCTGACAGGAGTGAGATGGTATCTCAGAGTTGTTTTGATTTGCATTTCCCGAATGGCTAAGGATGTTGAGCACTTTCTCAAGTGCCTCTCAGCCATTTTAGACTCCTCTATTGAAAACTCTCTATTTAGTTCTGCAGCCCACTTTTTAATTGGGTCCTTTGCTGTTTTGGAGACTTGCTTCTTGAGTTCTTTGTAAATTTTGGAGATCAACCCTCTGTCAGATGTGGGATTAGTGAATATTTTTTCCCATTCTGTGGGCTGCCTTTTTGTCTTGCTGACTGTGTCCTTTGCCTTACAGAAGCTTCTCAGTTTCAGTAGGTCCCATTTATTAATTGTTGATCTCACTGTCTGTGCTACTGGTGTTATGTTCAGGAAGCTGTCTCCTGTACCAATTCATTCAAAGGTACCACCCACTTTCTCTTCTAAGAGGTTCAGTGTGGCTGGATTTATGTTGAGGTCTTTGATCCATTTGGACTTAAATTTTGTGCATGGCGATAAACATGGATCGATCCGCATTCTTCTACATGCCAGTCTCCAATTATGCCAGCACCATTTGTTGAAGATGCTTTCTTTATTCCATTGTATATTTTTAGCTTCTTTGTCAAAGATCAGATGTTCGTACGTGTGTGGGTTAATACCCGGATTTTCAATTCGATTCCATTGGTCTACCTGTCTATTTTTGTGCCAATACCAAGCTGTTTTCAGGACTATAGCTCTGTAATAGAGCTTGAGGTCAGGGATGGTGATGCCTCCGGACGTTGCCTTGTTGAACAGGGTTGTTTTGGCTATCCTGGGTCTTTTGTTTTTCCATACAAAATTGATTATTGTTCTTTCAAGGTCTGTGAAGAATTGTGCTGGGATTTTAATGAGGATTGCATTGAATCTGTAGATTGCTTTTGGCAGGATTGCCATTTTTACTACATTGATCCTACCTATCCAAGAGCATGGGAGATCTTTCCATTTTCTGAGGGCTTCTTTAATTTCTTTCTTTAAAGATTCAAAGTTCTTACGATACAGGTCTTTCACTTGTTTGGTTAGCGTTACCCCAAGGTATTTTATGTTGTTTGTGGCAATTGTAAAGGGTGATGTTTCTCTGATTTCTCTTTCAGCCCTTTTATCATCTGTATATAGTAGGGCTACTGATTTTCTTGAGTTGATCTTGTAGCCTGCCACTTTGCTGAAGGTGTTAATCAGCTGTAAGAGTTCCCTGGTAGAGTTCTTTGGGTCATTGATGTAAACTATCATATCGTCTGCAAACAGTGAAAGTTTGACCTCTTCCTTCCCAATTTGTATCCCCTTGATCCCCCTTTGTTGTCGTATGGCAATAGCTAGAACTTCAAGTACCATGTTGAAAAGGTATGGAGAGAGTGGACAGCCTTGTTTTGTTCCTGATTTTAGAGGAATTGTGTTGAGTTTCTGTCCATTTAGTTTGATGTTGGCTGTTGGTTTACTGTATATAGCTTTTATTATGTTTAAGTATGTCCCTGTTATCCCAGATCTCTCCAAGACCTTTATCATGAAGGGGTGTTGGATTTTGTCAAAGGCTTTTTCAGCATCTAGTGAGATGATCATGTGATTTTTGTTTTTCAGCTTGTTTATATGGTGGATTACGTTGATGGATTTTCGTATGTTGAACCATCCCTGCATCCCTGGGATGAAACCTACTTGATCGTTCAACCTTCATTTTCTTACAACCATTCCAACAAGACCTTTCCCATTATTTTCCTAAGCATGAACACAAGGAAAATAAAACAATGCCTCTTCCTATCATGACAGCAAATAGAATGATCCCAGCAGTGTCAAAACCTCCACTTTCCCCTCACTCTGATGCAAAGATGACAATGAAGCTGATTTGATGACTCTAAGATACGTTCCTGATTGTAACATTTATAATTTAATAGTCCCTAACAAAAAGTCCTATAATGTTGATAATTGCATAGTTTTCAAAATATCAGAATAATGTCAAACTGAAAACATTGCAATGTCATTGATTTTAGTAAGGTTACAGAATACAATACTATCTCATGACAATTGGACATATTTTTCTACCTCAGTTTACGGTCCCTTTTCATACCCCCATATATCGTGTTATCCTTTGAGTATTACCTCAGTCTTACACATTTCTTTCACTCCAATTACTAACCTCTCTGGCAGAGGTGAGGGTTGTTTTATCCAACAATGACAGCTAGGGGTGCAACTGCAGTAGAGCTGAGTAAAAGTGCTTGTGTTCTGTATCAGGATCTGGAGTGGGTAAGCTCTTACCACAAGTCTGCAGTGTCTCTACATCAGTCTTCTGTTCATATAGGGAAACTACTATTTTTTCAGGGTCTTGTGACTGAAACTGAATAGGAGAAGCTCTGTCCGTGTGTCATGAAGGCTACTTGAATAAAATGGCAATGTGTAAGGTTTTTCTGTCTGAAGTTGCAGTTATCTGAAGGCAAGATATCCTTCACTAGTCAACACTAACAGAATCACTGCTTCGGGGCAATAGTTTTTTTAATTAATTAATTAGTGTGTGTGTGTGTGTGTGTGTGTGTGTGTGTGTGCCTCTGCGTGTGGCTACAGGGGTGTGCATGCCACACTAGGTGTATATATCAGAGAACAGCTCTTAGGAAGTTATTCTTTTTCCACCAAAGGTATTGGGAATTGAATTGTGGTTGTCAGGTATGTGAAGCAAGTACTTTTACCTGAGGTATCATCTCACCATCCCAAAGCAATCATTTAAAACTAAAATATTCCAGAATAAAAATATTGAGGAAAGTTTATGTTGGAGAGAATGTGGAGTCAGGGAAATACTCCTCCACTGCTGGTGGGAGTGCAAGCTTGCAGTTGTTTTGAAAATCAGCATGCAGTTTCTCAGAAAATTGAGAATCAGTCTGCCTAAGACCCAGCAATAGCACTCTTAGGCATATACCAAAGGATGCACACTCATACCAAAGAATACTTGCTCAACAATGTTCATAGCATCTTTATTTGTAATATCCAGAACATGGAAGAAACCTAGATACCTCTCAACCAAAGAATGGATGAAGAAAATATGGTATATTTGCACAATGGAGTACTACTCAGCTGTCAAAAAGGATGACCTCATGAAATTGCGGGCAAATGGATGGAACTATAAAAAAAATCCTGAATGAGGTAACCCAGACTCATAAAGACAAATACAGTATGTATTCACTCACAAGTGGATATTAGATGTAAAGAAAAGGATAACCAGACAACAATTCACAGAGAAGACCCTAAGATGGATGCATGGATCATCCTGAGAAGGGCAATTAGATGCGATCCACTGCATAAATTCGGGGTATGAGCAGCAAGGGGAAGAAGGGTGAGAACATGAGGGAATGGGGTGGTCGGGTCGAATGTAGTGGAAGAGCAATGAAACAGATATCATAATAGAGAGAGCCACTGTGGGGTTAGGAGAAACCTGGTACTAGGGTAACTCCCAAGAATCCACAATGATGACTCCAGCTAAGACTTCTAGTAATAGTAGAGAGGGTGCCTGAACTGACTTATCCCTGTAATCAGACTGGTGGATACCCCACCTATCATCATAGAACCTTCATCCAGTAATTGATGGAAGCAGATGCAGAGATTCACAAGCAAGCACCAGGCCGAGCTCCAGGAATCCAACAGAAGAGATGGAGGAGGGAATATATAAGTAAGGGAGGTCAAGATCGTGTTGGAAAAATCTACAGAGACAGCTGTGTATAACTGTGGAAGAACTGAAACTGAATAGGGAAAGCTCTGTTCATGTTTCAGCCAAGCTTGTGGAAACTCATGCACTCTAGATCTACAACTATGGAGACTCCAGAGGACTGAACTAAGCCCTCAATATGTAGGAGGCAGCTGTGAAGCTTGAACTATCGGAGGGGACCCTGGCAGTAGGACCACATTACAAACCTGGTACATGAGCTAGCTTGTTGGAGCTCATTCCTTAGGGTAAGAGGCTATGCTTAGTGGCAGTAGGACTACAATATAATCCTGGTACATGAGCTAGCTTGTTGGGGCCCCTTCCCTATGGTGGGATGCCATGCTCAGCCTTAATTCATGGGAGAGGAACCTGGCCCTGCCCCAACCAGTTGTGCCACACTTTGTTGACTCCTCATGGGAGCCCTTACTAATAAGGAGGAATGGACTAGGGATGGGCTGTGGGAGAGGCAGTAGGGGCTGGAAGGAGGGTTGGGAGGGAGAACTGTGGTTGGAATGTAAAATGAAATTTAAAAGAATTAATAAATAATGTGTTCCTGGATTTGATTTGCCAGTATTTTACTGAGTATTTTTGCATCAGAGTTCATGAGGGATGTTGGGCTGTAGTTCTCTTTCTTAGTTGTGTCTTTGTGTGGCTTGAGTACCAAGGTTATTGACGCCTCATAAAAATAGTTTGGCTATGACCCTTCTGCTTCTATTGTGTGTAATACTTTGAAGAGAATTGGTATTAGCTGTTCTTTGAATTTCTGGTAGAATTCTGAACTGAAACTATCTGGCCCTTGACTTTTTTTGGTTGGGAGACTTTTGATGACTGCTTCTATTTCATTAAGGGTTATAGGTCTATTTAAATGGCTTATCTGTTCTTGATTTAATTTTGGTAAGTGATCTCTATCCAGAATATTGTCCATTTCCTTTAGATTTTCAAATTTTTGTGGAATACAGATTTTCAAAGATGATTCTCTGGATTTCCTCAGTGTGCATTGTTATGTCCCCTTTTAATTTCTGATTTTGTTAATTTGTGAGTTCACTTTCTGCCTATTGGTAAGTTTGGAGAAAGGTTTTTCTATCTTGTTGATTTTCTTGAAGAACCAACTCTTCGTTACATTGATTCTTTGTATTGTTTTCAAAATCGAAGTCAAGAACACATCAGAAAAATCAGGCCCCATGATCAAGTAGAACTCATCCCAGGATGCAGGGATGGTTCAACATACAAAAATACATCACTGTAATCCACCATATAAATAAACGGAGAAAGAAAACTTACACGATCATCTCACTAGATGCTAAAAAACCTTTGACAAAATCCAACACCCCTTCATGATAAAGGTCTTGGAGAAATTAAGGATAACAGGAACATACCTAAACATAATAAAAGCAATATACAGCAAACCAACAGCCAACATCAACCTAAATGGAGAGAAATTCAATGTGATTCCTCTAAAATCCAGAACAACACAATGCTGTCCAATCTCTCCATATCTCTACAATATTGTACTTGAAGTCTAGCTAGAGCAATAAGACTACAAAAGGAGATCAAAGGGAAAGAAGAAGTCAAACTTTCACTATTTGCAGATGATATGATAGTTTACATAAGTGACCCAAAGAATTCTACCAGGGAACTCCTACAGCTGCTAAATACCTTCAGCAAAGTGCCATGATACAAGATTAACTCAAATAAAATTAAAAAAAAACAGTATTCTTACTACATACAGACAATAAATGGGCTGACAAAGAAATCGGAGAAACATCACCCTTTAAAACTGCCACAAACTCTTCAGTTCCTTCCGGCCCCTGCCCTGTACTGGAGGTGAGTGGTGGCTCTGCTCTGAGTCCCAACTCCCAACATCCCTCTGTTTCCATCTACCTGGGCCTGCTCAGCACCTAGAGTCGACCCGCTCTCCCAGAAAAGATCACCCAGGGTCTGGCCACACCTCAGTCTTCAGTCCCCTCTAGCCCCTAGCCTGTAGTTGAGGTGAGGGAGAACTGTGTTCCAGGGAAGGAGGGGAAGGTAAGAGAGCTTAGATTGACATGTCAGGCAAACTTGTTTTTAATTTAAATAAAATTCTAAAAAATAGAAAAAAAAAGCACACCATTCGAGGCTCCACTTCTGTATCCACCTCTTGATTCCTGATTTTCTGTTCCCCTGGGGCAGCTCAGGAATGCTTTGCTCAGATGAAACATGGATTTCTTACTTCGGTCTGATTAGATCATTGCATCACCAACTGTGGATTTCCATTTCCCTTTCCACTCACTGGGATTTTTAAACATTAAAAAATTGCCACAAACAACATAAAATATCTTGGGGTAACGTAAACCAAGCAAGTGAAAGACAAGAACTTTGAGTCTTTAAAGAAAGAAATTAAAGAAGATACCAGAAAATGGAAAGATCTCCCAGGCTCTTGGATAGGCAGGATCAACATAGTAAAAATGGCAATCTTGCCAATAGCAATCTACAGACTCAATGCAATTCATATCAAATCCCAGCATAATTCTTCACAGACCTTGAAAGAACAATAGTCAACTTTATATGGAAAAACAAAAGACCCAGGATAGACGAAACAAACCTGTACAATAAAGGAACTTCAGGAGGCATCACCATCCCTGACTTCAAGCTCTAGTATAGAGCTATAGTCCTAAAAACAGATAGATATTAACACAAAAACAGACAAGCACACCAATGTAATAAAATTGAAAACCCGGATATTAATCCACACACCTATGGACACCTGATTTTTGACCAAAAAAGCTAAAATTACATAATGGAAAAAAGAAAGCATCTCCAACAAATGGTGCTGGCATAACTGGATGCTGGCATGTAGAAGTCTACAGATAGACCCATATCTATTGGCATGCACAAAACTTAAGTCCAAATGGATCAAAGACCTCAACATAAATGCAGCCACACTCAACCTCTTAGAAGAGAAAGTAGGAAGTACCCTTGAATTAATTGGTGCAGGAGACTGCTCCTGAACATAACACCAGTAGCACAGACACTGAGATCGACAATTAATGAATGGGACCTCCTAAAACTGAGAAGCTTCTGTAAGGCAAAGGACACAATCAACAAGACAAAATGGCAGTCCACAGACTGGGAAAAGATACTCACCAACTCCACATTTGACAGAGGGCTGATTTCCAAAATATACAAAGAACTCAAGAAGTTAGTTACTAATACACCAAATAATCCAATTAAAAAGTGGAGAGAATTCTCGATAGAGGAATCTAATATGACTGAAAGACACAAAAGAAAGTGCTCAACATCCTTAGCCATCAGGGAAAAATAAATCAAAACAACTCTAAAATACCATCCTGCTCCTGTCAGCACGGCTACAATCAAAAACACCAATGAAAGTTTATGCTGGAGAGGATGTGGGGAAAGGGGAACACTCCTCTACTGCAAACTCATACAGCCACTTTGGAAATCAGTAAGGCGGTTCCTCAGAAAAACGGGAGTCAGTTTACCACAAGATCCAGCAATTCTGCTCTTAGACATATACCCAAAAGATGCACATTCATACAACAAGAACATCTTTTCAACTATGTTCATAGCAGCATTATTAGTAATAGCCAGAACTTGGAAGCAACCTAGATGTCCATCAACTGAAGAGTGGATAGAGAAAATGTGGAGCATTTACACAATGGAATATTACTCAGTGGAAAAAAACAATGGAATCTTGAAATTCTCAGGCAAATGGATGGCACTAGAAGAAACCATCCTGAGTGAGGTAACCCAGTCACAAAAAGACAAACATGGTATCTACTCACTCATATATGGCTTTTAGACATAGAGCAAAGGATTATCAGCCTATAATCCACACTATCAGAGAATCTAGGAAACAAGGAGGCCCCTAAGAGAGGCATACATGGTCCCCTGGAGAAGGGGAAAAGGACAAGATCTCCTGAACTAATTGGGAGCATGTGGGGAGGGGAGAGGGAATTAGGAGTAAGAGAAGGGGAGAAGAAGAGGGGAGAGGAGGACATGAGGGAGCAGGAAGACTGAGTCAGAGGAAGACTAGAGGAGAACAAGAAAAGAGATACCTTCATAGAGGGAGTCATTATAGGCTTAAATAGAAATCTGGCACTAGGGAAATGTCTAGAGATCTACAATGATGATCCCCAAATAACAATCTAAGCAATAGTGGAGAGGCTACCTTGAATGCCCTTCTCCAATAAATGCCATCCTAGGGCCTTCATCCAGTAGCTGATGGAAGCAGAAGCAGACACCTACAGCTAAATACTGAGCTGACCTGGAATCCAGTTGTAGAAAGGGAAGAGTGATGAGCAAGGGGGTCAAGACCAGACTGGAGAAACCCACAGAAACAGCTGACCTGAACCTCATGAACTCCACACAGATAGCTGGGAAACCAGCATAGTACTGTTCCAAACCCACTGAACGTGGATGTCAATTGGAGGTCTGGACAATCTATGGGGCCTCTGATAGTGGATCAGTTTTATTCCTAGTACACAAATGGACTTTGGGAGCCAACTCCACACAGAGGGATACTCTCTCAGCCTGGACACACAGGGAAGGGTCTAGGCCCTGCTCCAAATGATATGACCAACTTTGATGATCCCCCATGGAAGGCCTCACCCTCCCTGGGGAGCAAAAAGCTGATGAGATGGGGGCCAGTGGGGGGGCAGGAGAGGAGGAGATGGAGAGGGAACTGGGATTGACATGCAAAACAAGCTTGTTTCTAATTTAAATTTTTAAAAAATACACACAAAAAAAGAAAAGAAAAACAACAGAAACTGTCTTTGAAAAAAAGAATAAATAAATGATTTTTTAAACTGAAATATAATGAGAATCTTAACTCTAGAAGATATTCAAATGCCAAAAGGAGAAATAAAGTCACTTACCTGAGGGAAGAAATGAGAGTGATACAGGCTTGTACTCTGGGGTCCTAGATGTCTTCAAACTGCCACAGACTCTTGATGAATCCATTGTAGACAAAAGATGTGAACTGTGAACAGTGACCAGCTCTGTGAGGTGAAAGGAAATCCGGTATGAACACTCTGTTCTCTTCGTCCACACCCACCCACACTTGTAGTTAAGGGTTTTACCACAGGTACCCACTATGACCACAGAGTTTCCACATTCTTATCTTTAAAACAGAAGATATAACACGTGATCTACTCTGAATTTTTTGTTCTTCTTCCTTTCATCATCTGTTTTGAGTTAAAAGCAGAGGTAAACAAAGCAATCACTATTGAACAAAAATCTGAGGAATCCTCCCCATCACACTCACAGGAAATATACTGTGCCTTGTTGTGAAAATAAAAATATGAGAAAGTCCTTGGTGCTATTTGAATTGAATTGAAGCTATAAAATCCTCCTGAAATATTCATGCTGTGAAGGAAGCTGTGAAATGTAGAAGTGAAAATATGAATGTGGATTTAAAAAAAATAATTAACAAAACAATGACTGACACAGTAGGAACAGTAATGAGGAGGGAGCCACACATGTCTTTCAGCATTGTCCAGAAAGTCCATACAGGTACAGCGATGTTCACCTGAGTCAAGGACTTCATCTCTCAGAGATACAGAGAGTGAAGGACTTAGGTTTATGGGATGTGATAACCCCTCCAAGGGTTTTCAGGCCTAGAGTCCTAGCCCAGCTACTACAAACTCTAAGTCAGACATTCTGATATCACAAGTGAAAAAGGAGAAGAAAATCAGGGCTTCTGTAACATCACTTTCTGTGGTCAGAGTGGTATTGTACCAGGCCCTCACAACTACATGACAGTGGCATCAGTCTGCTGGCTGTCTTCAAACTGCCATAGACTCTTGATGAATCCATTGTAGACAAAAGATGTGAACTATGAACAGTTACCAGCTCCAGAAGACAGGAGGTGCACACTCACAGTATGGGGAGCACTCTCGTGCCTCAAGACCATTGACGATGAGGAGGAAGTGAGGGTAAGCATATGTTAGGGTCTCACATTGCACTGAAGATCCAGTGAAACCTCCTCAGTTGTCACTCTTGGATGACAACCATTTTACTCAATGCCAAGCATAGGGCTCTGCCTCATTTTTTTAACCACACCTAAAATTATGACAAGTGTACCAGACTTTCTGAGTTGTCCATCTTGAGTGATTCAATGGAGGCTCATTAGACTACCAAACCCAGAAACCTCTGAGGATCCAGAAGGAACACCACAGCAAGCATGGGAACTGACTAAAGATTTCTGAGGGTGAGGGAACGAATCAGCTCATACACATCATCTTGTCATCATGTCTCCTTATTCTGCCATCTCACTCTCCAACCTCAATCTCCTCTCTCTCACAAGGTGTCCACTTTATATACCCATGCCATCCAAAAGTCTCAAGCAACACAGAATCATGGAGCTTAATTTCTCAAGGTAGTAAAAGCAGATAAAAACTCACATAGGACAGTAGCTTGCCAGCTTCCTCTATGGCTCAGGGGAAGTGTGGCTATGCAACTCACTGTCAGATACTGGGAGAATCAATTTAGGAGGGAGCTTTAAGTCAGTATAGAATTCTAAGAAGAAGAAAAGAGTGTTTTCCCGTGGTGTTTGGTCCATCTTAGCATATTCCCCAAATGTTAGCTGATTGCAAGGGACCTCTCAACTCTAGAGATTATATCTAAGGTAGTTGCCTCCAGGGGAAAACTGTGGCTATGTAGTGTAAAACCCAGAGCCTGACACTTTCAGTCTCTAGGCCAAGTGGTGGGGTGATTGATCCCACTGATGCCCAAGTGAGAAGGATTTCCTTTCTCTGGGGCTGGTTAAGTGAGCAACAGCCTTTTTGACAATTGAAGGCACCCAGTATATATTTTATATATCAAAACCATACAGGCAAATGAAAAGTCCTCTTCCTGGTTACCCACAGATATGTGCCCAGTAGATGGAATATTTTCATGAGTTAAACACGCAGGCAATGGGAAACACCCAAAGCTGCTCTTAGGGAAGAGATGAAGTCCTTAGGGAAGAGATGAAGTGACTCATGTGAGAAATTACATAATGTGTTTTATTATATATAATAATCACCAGGAAATTTGTTAATGATGAAGTTCCTGCCACATAAACTCCTTTTGTCAAAATAGTATAGCCTTAAATGGGGAATGTGTGAATAAACATTCCAAGTAGGAAGTTTGTTCAGGATCACACTTAAATAAGCAATCCTTCAGCCAATAAAAGCTATGAAGGAAGCAGAGGCAGACACCCACAGCTAAACACTGAACTGAAGTCCTGGAAACCAGTTGCAGAGAGGGAGGAGTGATGAGCAAAGTGGTTAAGACTGGGCAGGTGAAACCAACAGAAACAGCTGACCTGAACAAGGGGGAAAACATGGACCCCAGACTGATGGCTGAGAGGCCAGCATGGAACTGATCCAGACCCCCTGAACGTGGGTATCAGTGAGGGGCCTTGAACAATAGATCAGCATTTATCCCTGGCATCCAGATGGACTTTGGAAGCCCCTTCCACGTGGAGGGATACTGTCTCAGCCTGGATACATGGGGGAGGGCCTAGGCACTGACTCTGATGATATGACAGACTCTGGAGATCCCCCATGGAGGGCCTCACCCTCCCTGGAGAGTGGAGTGGGGACTGGGTGGGGGGCTGGAGGGGTTGAAGTGGGTCAGGGGAGGAGGGGAGGGAGAGGGAGCTGGGATTGACATGTGAAGCAAGCTTGTTTCTAATTTAAAATTTTTTTAAAAAGCTGTGGGGATGAATTGGAAATAACAATAGAATGAAAAGAAATCTAATGCTCTAAGCAGAAGATTCAAATGATGGTGTGAGAACACTGAAGATTAGCTGTTTGTGGCTACTAGGAATTTGCAATAGCTCTACTAAGAATAGCAGATTTGAGGTGAGATTTCTTGTAAAGATGCTTACAAATGCTTTTATGCCACAAAGTGTGAACTAAGTTGAAAAAAACAACCAGAAGTTAGCATTTGTCCACAAGAGTGTGAAGCAAATGACCACTTGTCAGTTACAGAATATCAGAAGAAATATCTACTGTATAGTTATGTAGCCATCACTGCACAAACAAAAATGAAACCCTCCTGAGTGCACTCCTAGAGAATTTAGCTGTGCTAATGATGTCCTTTGATCACCTGATTGCCAGAATGATATTTTAGTATATTATTGATATATATCAGAATTCAGAATGACCTTGATCTTGTCACAGTAAAATAGATGGAAAGAGACAGACAGACAGACAGACAGAGAATGTGTGACCGAGATTATAACATGGCATTACTATAAATAATGTGATACTAAATCAAAGTAAGTAAATGATGAGTGGTTGTAAGTTACCAGGGGTTTAGAGTGTGGGAGAAGAGAAATTAATACTGAGTGTCTCAAGAAGAAATAAAGACAAGTTTTAAACTAGAAGCCTCTTTTCATATCAAACTATCCTAGGTTAATAGTGGGAATTAAAAATACAGAAATGTGTGTCTCATTCACAGATTTCATGGTATGGGATAAACAAGTTACAGATGGAACTTTGGAGGTTTAGGTTCAGAGTTTTAGCACTGATAAATGCAATTTTGATAAGCTGACAAAGCAATAACAACAGTTTTCAGTTCTTAAAATTTCTGTAGATTTTACTGATTCTGACTTTAAGACTACATAAAGCTTTTTCGGCATTACTGTACTGCATCCAACCACATATGATGAACCTCCGCTAAAAGCCAACTCCTTCCTGTCTGAAACAGGTTAGCATCGAAGGAGGTATGGAACCCAGCAGGAATGGGCAACACCCACCAGCAGGGATGGGCAACGCCCACCAGCAGGCATAGGCAAATCCCTCTGCCTCCACTTGCTCAAATTCTTTTTTTCAGTGAGTTTAGACTTAAAGATGTCTTTCACTGGGCTTAAACAAGGCCCTGTAAGATGTAGTCTTCCTGCCAGCCGCTTGGGCCCTGCTGAGCTGCCTGAGCCCCCAAGTAATCCACAGGACACTATAATAATTATGAAGCTGTTGGCTGTTGGCTTGGTTTCTTATCAGCTAACTCTGATTTGATTATTAACCCATAATTACTAATACATATTTTGTAAGAACTTATCTTTTTGAGGATGCACTCCTGAGCACCCGTTGCTCCTGGGAGATCACATGGGAGAACTCTCCTCACTATAATTCCCAGAATCCTCCTAGACTCCTAGTCCCACCTATCTTGTTTCCCTATTGGCCAACAGTGCTTCATTCAAACCAATCAGACACACATTTACAGAATGACATCTCCCAACATCCCTATGAAAAATGTGCATGCCTTTTAATCCAAAGCCAAAGTCTTTTGCTATGACACCAAGGTGAAAGTTTACTCCAGCTATTTTACAGGTACCTGCATGTTCCTGGAAAAGGAACCCACGGGGTCAAGCCCAACCCACACGGTCCCTCAAGATATACCATCCCTTGCACCAGCTTGGCTCTGCAGATGTGTCAGACCCTGCACCAGCTTTGAAGACACCAACTGAACAAAAGCTGTCAGGTTGACTTCACCCACATGCCCACTCATAAAAACCTCTGTTATCTCCTAACTCTTGTTGACACTTTTAAAGGACAGATAGAGACATTTCCACCTCCAGAGAAACAGCAGATGTGATGGCTCAGTTGCTGCAGGAGAACACACCATCCCTCGATTTGGCATGCCATCCCCTCAAACTCCTGGAGCATCAGTGCTGGCCCCACCTCTCCAGACTCAAGGGCATCTGCTCTTTCGTTGGGCTCATTTACCCTTGCCTCTTCTGTATAACCAGCTCCAATTTCTACGCCATTTTCCCATGGCTAGCCCCATTCATAGAGCCAGTGTTAATAATCTATTTGTTTCTCCTAGCAACCCACCTTATCCACCTCCTCAAGAAACAGTCTCCTGAGGTCTTCGGGATGGCAGCTAACCAAATGCTTCTCCACCCATACCTCCCACTGAGCTTGAGTCTAGCCAGCTCCAGACTACCCCTCCCCACTTCATCTCTTGTCAAAATGAAGTAGCCAGACTTGAACCAACATCCACATATACCCAAAAGGTCAGGATGTTGGGACTCTCGCCTGGAGCTGCCATCTCCAAACCCTGCTCAAAGAAAGCCCACTAAGCAGCGGCTACATCCCCAGAGGGTATTTAAGGTCTGGCCCACAGACTTCCCCTCATGGTTTTCCCTCATGTCTTCTCCTCTTTCCTGGGACCACTCAGGAATGTTTTGCTCAGATTAAACCTGGACTTATTAAGTTGACTGATCTGATTTATTGCATTGGTGGAGAAACCCAATACCAGGTTGCAGAAACTTTTCACCAAGCCCACTGTGTGCTTGGTCTGTCATGTTCTTTCAATATTCCATGTTCCCTTTGTGTCTCACAGCATGGTTATCTTCCTGCTGACTTTGTCCCATGTACATTAGCTTTCTTCTGACTCTGTCCCATTTATCCCCTGGAAATAGTGCAAAAGATGCTGCATTTCATGTAAGCATCCATAAAAATGACTGTGACTCATCTTGACTTAAGGTCACAGAGTTCAAAACGTTCCTTGATCTTCTAAGGTTAAAGTCATAAGACCTAAAGTTCTAAGGCAAGGATACTCTAGGATATTTGGTCTTAGGCATGAATGTCTTATCTAAATAATAAGAGACTTGGTCTAGGACCCGCCCACACAGGAAAGACATCAGCCCCTCCAAGACCCCAACCCCAGCTAGTCCAGCTTCAGGTGAGATTGGGTCTCTGGCGGGGACCACCCGCCCATCACCCATCCCCCTCGATCTTCTGGGCTGCTCCCTGCATCCAGAAGACCCGCCCACACAGGAAAGACATCAGCCCCTCCAAGACCCCAACCCCAACGAGTCCAGCTTCAGGTGAGATGGGGTCTCCGGCGGGGACCACCCGCCCATCACCCATCCCCCTCGATCTTCGGGGCTGCTCCCTGCATCCAGAAGACCCGCCCACACAGGAAAGACATCAGCCCCTCCAAGACCCCAACCCCAACGAGTCCAGCTTCAGGTGAGATTGGGTCTCCGGCAGGGACCACCCGCCCATCACCATCCCCCTCGATCTTCCAGGCTGCTCCAGGCATCCAGAAGACCTGCCCACACAGGAAAGACATCAGCCCCTCCAAGACCCCAACCCCAGCTAGTCCAGCTTCAGGAAAGACATCAGCCCCTCCAAGACCCCAACCCCAGCGAGTCCAGCTTCAGCTGCAGGAAGGAAGGAGACCAGTGGAGATGGAAAGACCCCACCAGCACCCACTGGAAGAAGAGATGGGAAGAAGACAGAATAAGAGATCACTCAGCAATAGAAACACCAACATGACCCCACCAGAATCCAGGGATCCAACACCAGCAAGACCCGAAAAGCACTACATAGAGGAAGAAGAGGAGACAGACCTTAAAAATTATTTCATGAAGATGATGGAGACCCTCAAAGAAGAAACGAGGAAATCCCTTAAAGAAATAGAAGAAAAAACAAAAAAAATCCATGAAATGGGGGGAAAAATTCAAGAAATAAACAAATCTCTCAAAGAATCTAAAGAGCACCAAGAAAAAACAACCAAAAAAATTAAGGAAACAGCTCAAACAGTTGAAGGATTGAAAGCTGAAATAGAAACGATAAAGAAAACACAGAATGAAGGGATGCTGGAAATAGAAAAGCTCAGTAAACGATCTGGAACTACAGATGCAAGTATCACCAATAGAATACAAGAGATAGAAGAGAGAATCTCAGGTGTTGAAGACTCATTAGAGGATATAGAGTTGTCAACCAAAGAAAATCTCAAAACCAACAAATCCTTAACACAAAATATCCAGGAACGATGGGACACCGTGAAGAAGCCAAACCTGAGAATAATAGGTATAGAAGAAGGTGAAGAAATTCAACTTAAAGGTACAGAAAACATATTCAACAAAAATCATAGAAGAAAACTTCCCTAACCTAAAGAAAGATATGCCTATGAAAGTACAAGAATCTTACAGAACACCAAATAGGCTTGACCAGAAAAAGAAGTCACCTCGCCATATAATAATCAAAACATCAAACCTACAGAGTAAAGAGAAAATATTAAGAGCAGCTAAAGAAAAAGGACAAGTAACATACAAAGGCAGACCTATCGGGATTACACCTGACTTCTCAATGAAATGATGAAAGCCAGAAGATCCTGGACAGATGTCCTACAAACGCTAAGGGAACAAGGATGCTAGCCCAGACTACTATATCCAGCAAAGCTCTCAATTACCATAGATGGAGAAAACAAAATATTCCATGACAAAGCCAGATTTAAACAATACGTATCCATGAATCCAGCTCTACAGAAAATGCTAGAAGGAAAACCTAGAGCCAAGGAAGATAACTACATTCACAAAGACACAGGCAATATATAATCACACTTTACAAAACACCAAAAGAAAAAGGGAGGAGAAACTACACAAAATAACTTCACTAACAATAAATCAAGCACAAACAAGGATCACCAATCAATGGTCATTAATATCCCTCAATGTCAACGGCCTCAACTTGCCTATAAAAAGACACAGACTAGCAGAATGGATAAGAAGACAGAACCCTTCCTTCTGCTGCATACAAGAAACACATCTCAACATCAAAGGCAGACGTTATCTCAGAGTAAAGGGTTGGGAAAAGATCTTCCAATCAAACGGTCCCAAGAAACAAGCGGGCGTAGCAATCCTAATATCTAACAAATTAGACTTCAAATTAAAATCAATCAAAATAGATGAAGAAGGGCACTTCATATTCATCAAATGAAGAATACATCAAGACGAAGTCTCAATTTTAAACATCTACGCCCCAAATACAAAGGCACCTACATTCGTGAAAGAAACATTACTAAAGCTCAAAATGCACATAAAATCTCACACACTAATAGTAGGAGACTTCAACACTCCTCTCTCACCGCTAGACAGGACCTCCAGACAGAAACTTAACAAAGAAACAAAAGAACTAATAGAAGTTATGACCCAACTGGGTTTAACAGACATCTATAGAACATTCCACCCAAATACAAAGGGATATACCTTCTTCTCGGCACCACATGGAACCTTCTCTAAAATTGACCACATAATAGGAAACATAGCAAATCTCCACAGATACAAAAAAAATTGGAATAACCCCCTGCATCTTATCAGACCAACATGCATTAACATTAGAATTCAACAATAACACAAATCGCAGAAACCCTACAAACTCATGGAGATTGAACAATGCACAATTGCACCATCCCTAGGTAAAGGAACAAATAAAAAAAGAAATTAAAGACTTCCTCGATTTCAATGAGAATGAAGACACAACATACACAAACTTATGGGACACTTTGAAAGCAGTGCTGAGAGGAAAGTTTATAGCACTAAGTGCCCACATGAAAAAACTGGAGAACAGTCATACTAGAGAATTAATAGCACAGCTGAATGTTCTAGAACAAAAAGAAGCAAACTCTCCCAGGAGGAGCAGACACCAGGAAATAATCAAATTGAGGGCTGAAATCAATCAAGTAGAAACCAGGAAAACACTGAGAAGAATCAATGAAACAAAGAGCTGGTTCTTTGAGAAAATCAACAAAATAGACAAACCTCTGTCCAAACTAACCAAAAGACAGAGAGAGAGCATGCTAATTAACAAAATCAGGGGTGAAAAAGGGGACATAACAACGGACTCTGAGGAAATCAAGAGAATCATCAGGGCATACTTTGAAGATCTGTACTCCACAAAATTTGAAAATTTAAAGGAAATGGACAATTTCCTGGATAGATATCACTTGCCAAAACTAAATCAAGAACAGATAAACAATCTAAACAGACCTATAACCCCTAATGAAATAGAAGCAGTCATCAAAAATCTCCCAAACAAAAAAAAGCCCAGGCCCAGATGGCTTCAGTGCAGAATTCTACCAGAAATCCAAAGAAGAGCTAATACCAATACTCCTCAAAGTATTCCACACAATAGAAGCAGGAGGCTTACTGCCAAACTCTTTCTACGAGGCTACAATTACCTTGATACCCAAGCCACACAAAGACACAACTAAGAAAGAGAACTATAGACCAATTTCCCTCATGAACATTGATGCAAAAATACTCAATAAAATACTCGCAAACCGGATTCAAGAACACATCAGAAAAATCATCCACCATGATCAAGTAGGCTTCATTCCAGGAATGCAGGGATGGTTCAACATTAGAAAACCTATCAATGTAATCCACCATATTAACAATCTGCGAAAGAAAAAACCACATGATCATCTCACTAGATGCTGAAAAAGCCTTTGACAAAATCCAGCACCCCTTCATGATAAAGGTCCCAGAGAGATCAGGGACAACAGGAACGTAACTGAATATAATAAAAGCAATATACAGTAAACCAACAGCTAACATCAAACTAAATGGAGAGAAACTCAAAGCAATTCCTCTAAAATCAGGAACAAGACAAGGCTGTCCACTCTCTCCATATCTCTTCAATATTGTACTTGAAGTTCTAGCTACAGCAATAAGACAACAAAAGGAGATAAAGGGGATACAAATAGGAAAAGAAGAAGTCAAACTTTCACTATTTGCAGATGATATGATAGTTTACATAAGTGACCCAAAAAACTCCGCAAGGTTACTCCTAGAGCTGATAAACACCTTCAGCAATGTGGCAGGATACAAGGTAAACTCAAAAAAATCAGTGGCCCTATTATATACAGATGATGAAGCGACTGAGAAAGAAATCAGAGAAACATCACCTTTTACAATAGCCAAAAACAGCATCAAATATCTGGGGATAATGTTAACCAAGGAAGTGAAAGACCTGTATATCAAGAACTTTGTGTCTTTAAAGAAAGAAATCAAAGAAGATACCAGAAAATGGAAAGATCTCCCATGCTCTTGGATTGGTAGGATCAACATAATAAAAATGGCAATCTTGCCAAAAGCAGTCTATAGATTCAATGCAATCCCTATCAAAATTCCATCACAATTCTTCAAGGACCTGGAAAGAACATTAATCAACTTTATATGGAAAAACAAAAGGCTCAGGATAGCCAAAACATCCCTATACAATAAAGGAACTTCAGGAGGCATCACCATACCTGACTTCAAGCTCTATTATAGAGCTATAGTCCTGAAAACAGCTTGGTATTGGCACAAAAATAGGCAGGTAGACCAATGGAACCGAATCGAAAGCCCTAATTTTAACCCACACACCTATGAACACTTGATTTTTGACAAAGAAGCTAAAACTGTACAATGGAGAAAAGAAAGCATCTTCAACAAATGGTGCTGGCATAACTGGGTACTGGTATGCAGAAGTGTCGCACCTGCTGTGCGGCCTGCGTCCGAGAATGTAGCGAGGTGGTCGGGATAGATGACACAGAGACTGGTCGGTTGCTTTAAGAAAACTTTATCTTCCCAAATCAGCTTAGGAGCGAGCTCTCAGAAGAAATCTCAGGAGAAGTCCCTGGCGAAATCTCTGGAGAAGTCTCTGGCGAAATCTCTGGAGAAGTCTCTCTAAGAAAAAGGAGCTTCCCTTTTTAAGGACTTTTGCCATCCATTTACATACCATTTTTTCCACTTCTCACCCTCCTGGCTGGTGGTTTAATCTCTGGCCCCAGAATCGGGGAGACACCACAGGGGGCAGAAAGAGGCATCTAGCCATAGGAGGTGTAAAAGGCATGGTATTTCAGTGAGCCAGCCCTTATCTGAGCCCTATCAAGCTTTAAAACACTAAATTGTTTTCAGTAAACAATACATAGATGCCTACTCCCAGGCCAAAGGGGAAGTGGGTTTCTGCTCAAGGTCTGGTGTCCCCACACAGAAGACTGCATATAAATCCATGTTTATCGCCTTGTACAAAACTTAAGTCCAAATGGATCAAAGATCTCAACATAAATCCAGCCACACTGAAACTTTTAGAAGAGAAAGTGGGAGATACTCTTCAACGAGTTGGTACAGGAGACCACTTCCTAAACATAACACCAGTGGCACAGGCACTGAGATCGACAATTAACAAATGGGACCTTCTAAAACTAAAAAGCTTCTGTAAGGCAAAGGACACAGTCAAAAAGACAAAAAGGCAGGCCACAGAATGGGAAAAGATATTCACTAACCCTACATCTGACAGAGGGCTAATCTCCAAAATTTACAAAGAACTCAAGAAACAAGTCTCCAAAACACCAAAGGATCCACTTAAAAGGTGGGGTACAGAGCTAAATAGAGAATTCTCAGTAGAGGAGGCTAAAATGGCCAAGAGACACTTAAGAGAGTGCTCAACATCCTTAGCCATCAGGGAAATGCAAATCAAAACAACTCTGAGATACCATCTTACTCCTGTCAGAATGGCTAGAATCAAAAACACCGAAGACAATTTATGCTGGAGAGGATGTAGAGAGAGAGGAACACTCCTCCACTGCTGGTGGGAGTGCCGACTCATACAGCCTCTTTGGAAATCAGTATGGAGATTCCTCAGGAAAATGGGAATTAATCTACCACTAGACCCAGCAATTCCACTCTTAGGCATTTATCCAAATGAGGCAGGTTCATACAACAAGGGCATCTGCTCCACTATGTTCATAGCAGCATTGTTTGTAATAGCCAGAACCTGGAAGCAACCTAGATGCCCCTCAACTGAAGAGTGAATAGAGAAAATGTGGTACATTTACACAATGGAGTATTACTCAGCAGAAAAAAACAATGGAATCTTGAAATTCGCAGGGAAATGGATAGCACTGGAAGAAACCATCCTGAGTGAGGTAACCCAGTCGCAAAAAGACAAACATGGTATGTACTCACTCATATATGGATTTTAGACATGGATCAGGATAGTGCCAGTCTGTACTTCCACAGATAGAGAGTCTGGGAAACAGGAAAGAACCTAAAAGATATGCATATATGCATAGTACCCAAGAGAAGAGGATGGAGACAAGATCCTCTGAATGGATGGGGAATACAGCGAGGGGTGGGGGGAGGGGGACCTGGGACGAAGAGAGGGGGTGAAGAGGAAGAGAGTTGGTCATGGGGGAACAGGAAGTTGAGGGGCTGGGGGTAGAATAGGGGGAAGAGGGAATCATAGGATAGAAGACAGATCAGGCACCAGAGTGACCTCGAGTGATCTAAAGGGATAACACCAATTGGCAAGCTAAGCAATAGTGGAGGGACCACCTCGAATGCCCATTCCTGATAATGAACTTGATGTCTATAACCATCCGGGAGCCTTCATCCTGTGACTGATGGAAGCAGAGGCAAACACACAATTAATCACTGAACTGAACCCAAGGAACCCAGTAACAGAGAGAGAGGAGTGATGAGCAAATTGGCAAAGAATGGGCTGGCAAAACCAGCAGAGACAGCTGATCTGAACAGGGGAGAGCTCTTGGACCCCATACTGACAGTGGGGAGGCCAGCATGGGACTGATCTGGACCCCCCAAATGTGAGTGTCAGTGAGAAGGCCTGGGCAACCTATGGGGCCCTGAGCTGTGGATCAGTGTCTATCCCTGGTATACAAACTGTCTTCGTGTGCCTATAGGACAAAGAGAGATGCTCTTTCAGCCTGGACTCTTAGGGGAGTACCTGGACCCTACCAAGAGTAAAATGACAGACTCTAGATATCCCCTATGTGGAAGGATTTAGCAATAGGGTGGGAGGGAGGGGGGAAGGGGAATGAGGGAGGAGGGGAGGGAGAGGGAACTGGGATTGACATGTAAAACAAGCTATCTAAAATTAAAATAAAAAATGATAAAAAAAGAGACTTGGTCTAAGGTGTGGTTACTCTAAACCCTCAAGGCCAGATAATGAGAGATTTAGTCTAAGGTGCGATTACTAAATGTTTGGAGATTTAAGGAAGAAAGTCTGTTTGTTCCTTGTATCATGATAAAGAAGTCTTCCCCTTTTGGGTTGGAAATAAGAATGTTGAAGAATTCAGTATTCACTGGACTGCTCTTCTGACTCTAATCTGTGTCTCTGTCTTTTCCTTAGTATCTTTACCTGTCATTTCCAATGCACACTCCCCCTCTCAGGTATGAAACAGACAAAGTCAGCTGGATCCAACAGACGCCCCCCAAAGAAAGGTTAGTGTAACATGCATTTTTCCCCGCCAGCCTGGTCCCAGAGCTGTGTCAACCCCAGAGACTCTATTGGTTACAATGCTATCAGCCAATGTCCAGGGCTCTGTCTTAAGTATTAACCCATAACACTAACTTATATATGTGTGTGTGTGTGTGTGTGTGTATGGCCTTATCTTACAAACAATGACTTATGATCAGTACTAGCCTGATGTATAATTCAAAACATGTGACTGGAAGATCAAGAACAACCATTAGAAGAAGACATGCCAGGGTTGAGGAATTAAAACCAATGAGATATTGCCTCTTACCCATTGGATAACTACACTAAGAAAGAAGTTTCCCCGCCTTTAGTCACAGCACTCGGGAGGCAGAGGCAGGCAAATCTCTGTGAGTTTGAGACCAGCCTGGTCTACAAGAACTAGTTCCAGGACAGCTCCAAAGCCACAGAGAAACCCTGTCTCGAAAAACAAAAAAAAAAGAAAGAAAGAAGAAGTTTCCCTACTAAGAAAATGAAGAAATGTTAAGTGTGAGTGAGAATGTGGGGAAATTGAAGCCATTATTCATTCAGTGGAGAAAAGCAAAGTAGCTCCCCCACTGTAGAAAACTGTGGTGAACACTCAAAAAAAGGAAAAAGATCAAAGAAAGAAAAATAGTTTACCATGGTGCCTACTGATAGAGAAATGATACATTGATATGGATTTTGTTTTATTGATACAAATTTGGGGTCAATTTTGTTTATGTATATTTATACTCTTGTTTTACATAATATGTTTATACACCTTATTTAAAAATGTAATGAATACCTAAGAAATAGAGATTAATAGATAGTCATCTATTATAGTCAAATTTACAGTCATATTAGTTAGGTTTTCTAGATATACAGGCATATATTTCGGAAGGACAGGTAATTTTCAAAGACTTGAACCACCTACAGAATATGGCATTTAAAGTGTCTTAAGAAGTTGGATTTTTCTCAACAGTGATACATGTCTGATTCTAGCAGCACCAATATACTTAAAGAGGATGATGGCATGGAAGAGGCTCCTTATGCACCTAGGGAGCCACTTGAGCAAGAACATGCTCTTGCCTGAACTGCTTGTCTGTATACTGTATAAACTGGATGGACATGCAGAACCCACAGGAAATGGGTCTATAGGCTGAAGATGGATGCCCCAATGTTGCAGGAAAACTTTGGGTGGCTGTCCAGGCAGCCAGATATCTCTGTCATTTCTAGAGTTTTGGAAGTTGCTTACAATTAACTTCCAATTTACTTAAGTAATTTTACATCCTTCTGGGGTCTTTGATGGAGCTGAATACAGACAGTTACAATTACAGTTTTCCTTAGTTATGATAAAAGATAAATTAGACATAAAACTTTAGACTAACAAAGATAGGATAGGTGATAAGCTATTTTCTTTAATTTTTCCAAATGTATATAGACTAAAAATTGCAACCATAATTCTTGTTTGATAACTGTTTTGTTATATATAATTTTATTATATTAAAGTTAAAACCTTCCTTTTTAATTAGACAGAAAGGGGAAGATGATATGGGATGTCCTTCTGTATGTTGTGAATATGTGTTGTTTTTATTGGATGGTAAATAAAGCTGTTTTGGCCTATGACAGGACAGAATACAGCTAGGTGGGAAATTCAGAGTTATGGAGAGAAAGTTGGAGTAAGGGAGATGCCGTGTAGCCACCGAAGGAAGCATTACTGGTAAGCCACAGCCTTGTGGCAATACTCAGATTAATAAAAATGAGTTAATTTATAAGAGAGAACTAGCCAGTAATAAATCTGACCCACTAGCCAAACAACTATATTAAATATTAAACCTCAGAGTGTTACTTAATAAGCTGTTGTGGGAACCCATGAGTGGGAAGACACCAGTCCAGGGGGACCAGTGGGACAGAGAAAAGAATCCAATTACAATCTACAAGCCTGTTTCTGGATATATGACCATTGAAAAGTGCGGTCTCTGTTATGTCTCCAACAGAATTAATCTTGAAAGTGGGTACCATCAAGTAATAATAAGAGGTGAGAAAGCCTCTATTAAAGATTTCACTACAGATGTACATAGAGATAAAGTGGTTTCTAAATATTAACTTTTATCATTGTAGAACAGTCACCTCTCAGGCTTGGTCAGACACATCTCTTTCAGAAATGGATGCCGGACAAAGTGGAGATTCAGAGACGGTCAAACAATGTGAATAAGTAGCTGCTCAGCCTCAAAAAAGACACCCATGTCACCTCCTTCAAGACCCAGAGAATAGTGTGGAATAGGGGTAGAGGGACTGACTGTAGGAGCTGAAGGATGAGGAGGATTGAGACGGACGCTGTCTTCCGGGCATGTCATGGCATTGCAATCGTGAACACATAAGCTTGCAAGGGCATCTGGGGGCAGGGGTGAGTAAAAGAAGGGAGGAAAGGAGAGAAGAAATAAGGGATGAAAAAAAGGAGGGGAATAAATAAAAGTAGAGGGCAAGCTGAGAAGAACAAGAGATCAGTGGGAGTAGAAGGGTATAAGAAAAGGGAGTAAAATGTGGATGCGATCACAGCGCCTTTTATGCAAATCTACGGATATTTGTGCTGGCTAATTTTATGTCAACTTGGCACAAGCTAAGTCACCTGAGAGGAGGGAACCTCAATTAAGAAAATGCATCTATAAAAGGCAACCCTATAAAGAGTAATTGACAGGGGAGGGCCCAGTCCACAGTGAGTGGTGCCGAGCCTGGGATGGTGATCCTGGGCTCTACAAGAGAGCAGGCTAAACAAGCAATGAGAAACAAGTGAATAGCACTCCTCCTGACTTCTGCAACAACTTCTGTCTTGTTTGAGTTCCTATGTAAGTCAAATAAACCCTTTGCTCCCCACCTGCTTTGGCCATGGTGTAACACCACAGTCATAGTAGCCCCAAATAAGAAAATATTATCAAATATAAAAATATATAACATTTTAAAAAGAAATGGGAAAAAATAAATAAAAAAGAAAGGGAGCCTTTGGGGAAGTGACTAAGTCATGACTCACAAATGGATTAGTACCTTATATAGGGTTAAACCAACTTCAAGATCCTTTTATCATTTTACTGTGTCCTGCTGTGTAGGGACAGAGCATTCATCCATCTGCCTTTTCATCCCCTTCTACCATGAAAAGTGGTAGCAAAAAAGTACTCACTAGACACCAGAGGTCAGGAAGGTAATATCTGTACTTTTTTATGGAATTTGATGACTTAGGTATTTGTCTTTATTTTGGAAGGTGGTGCTGTCTCCATGCTGAGTTTTGTGGCCTGAATGGTATTTCCATCATGGAGTTAGTTGTGCTAAGTTCTGGGGTCCTGTTACAGGAAGGCGCAGAGGGCACTGGACCCTCTGGAACTGTAGTTACAGAGTGTTGTGAGCTGCCATGGGAATGTGGAAGTGAAACCTGGGTCTTATATTTTCCCACTGTACCCTGAGAGACATTTGGGTAGTTTCTGTGGTCTGCCACTTCCAAATGAACAACTCTGAAGTCTCCTTTATGGCTGGAGATGTGACTCAGTTAGTAGAGTGATCCATGGCCACACAATCCTGGTGACATTGCTCACACCTGTGATCCAAACACTTAGGAAGTGCAGACAAGAGGTCAGCCAGAAATACATGACGAACTGAAGCCAACTACAGCCTGAGATTCAGGAAATTCTGTTTCTTACACACACACACAACACACATACAACACATACACACACGTATGTGTGTTGTGTGTGTGTTGTGTGTGTATGTATATGTATACATACACACATATATGTACTGTGTATATATATAATTTTTAAAACAGAAACATGTATAAACAGGCAAACAGGCTTTTGTATGAATGTATCTTTTCATCCTTAAATAACAAAACCAGAAGAATAAACTGCTGACTAAGCTCTGGTAAATACTCAGGTAAAAGAGTGGTAGGAGGTACCAGTTCCGGCACTTTCCTTTCTCCCTCACACTGAAGGACCTTTCACGTGCAAGATGAATTAACAACTGACCTATGTCCTCGACCTCAATCCATTCCTACCAAGCCATTTGCTTTAGTTTCTAAGGCAAGGACTTTGCTATAGCCAAGGTGGACTTTGAATTCTTAATCTTTCTGTCTCTGCCTCCCTTCCCGAGTGATGAAGTTGCCTAGGCAGTAAAGTCTCCTTAGCCAATCCATTCCAGGCAATGGCTGGAGAGGACACCCAACTCTGGGAGCTGCTGTCAGTATCTGCAGTGCTGTGCTGCCAAGGAGCCGGGTTGTGCAGGCCCCAAGCAGAAGCACAAAGCCGAAGGCCTGTGTCCTAGGAAAAGTCTCTCGCTGCCTACAGGGAAAGCCCTGTGGGCCAAAGTTTATTCTTTGTAGAAACAAATCCTGCCCCAGCATCCTCCGTTGTCTTTAGCCATAGCAAAATAAAGAGCTGTCTCCAGAGGGGTGACAGCAGTCCTGGTGGTCCACTGGAGAGGCAGAACTTGCTGGAAGGCCTAAGTCCCCTGTCCTAGAGTCAGCTGTCATCCTCTTCCTCGGAGTACCCTCAGACTCAGGCGCGCTCTCAGGCAGGTCGTCGTCCATCTGCTGGAACCTCCCGACTGGGCATCCCACATGTATTTGATGATCACTTTGAATTCAGCCATCTCATACCCAAAAAGCTTCAAGATGCGGGCCTGTTCTGGGGTCAGCACATCGCCCTTCTTGCGCACTTCATAGTCAGCAGGGTCGCCGCACCTGTGGGAGGGCAGAGGGCAGGCCCAGCTGCCTCAGCTGTGGCTCCATGGAGTGAGGGACCTGCTTCAGGGTCCCTGGATCCAGGCTCACGGTTAAAGTTGCTTTGTTTCCGGCTCCAGCAAAATCCATTTCTGTGTACTTTGTGAACCGCTCCTTCAGTGAACTCCTCCTTCCTGCGGTTGGTAAAAAGGAGCCCAACCTCACCGCTAGAATTCTTGCTGACCTGATGCAAGTTGTCTTTGTATTCGCCAGGTGGGCTTCGACCTAAGGCCACCATCATCGCCTTGTTTTTGCCAAAGAGCATTGGGCTGTGCATTCCGGATGGCCTTCAGCTTGCGGTTCCTCGTGTTGGCCACAGAGAAGATGAAGAGGTACCTGTAGGTGTCCGCGTTTTCCCGAAGCTCTTCTGTCAGGTTCTGCTTCAGTTCCAAGCCTTTCTCGGCAGTTTTTGTCAAGGAAACTTTCTTGTCTGTCTTGGATGTCGGCATTGCTCTAGACACCTGCGGCAGAAGACCAGACGGCCGGTCGGGCCCGGAGCGGCGCAGGCGCTTCTGGCAATATCTGTGCTTTTATACTGTAGTTCCACACCACTGTCCAAGGAAGTACTGCTTGCAAAAGAGGAAACGTGGGAGGAATTCAAGTGCTCAACAGGAGACGGTTGGATAAATTTCACATCTAGGAACTGGAGAGATGGCTCAGTGATTCCCAGCACACGTTGCTCTTCCAGGGGACCTGGGTTTGATTCCCAGCACACACATAGTAACTCTCGACCGGCTGTAACCCCAATTGCAGGGGCCTGGTGCCCTCTTCTGGCCTCCATGGACACCAGACACCCAAGTGGTGCACATGCAGGCAAAGTTCCATTTTTAAAAACGTTTTAATTTATGTGTGTGGCCGTCTTTTGCATCCCCGTCCTACCTTCATGTCCCTGCCTTCCAGACCCTCTCTCCCTCCCTCTCTTCTTTCCTTTCTTCCTTCCCTCCTTCCTTCTGCCTGTCATACGAACACCTAACCACTTTTATGCTTTTTATCTTTATTTCCTTTTCTTCAACATAATGATAATTTCAGTTGTGTTTTTTTCTTTATTGGCTGTGTTCTACTTAAACTTCATCATCAAAAACCATCTGTAGATTTGGTGGATGACCTATAGTTTCTATCATTGCATAGAATGCTGTGCCCTCTCCTGAGATAGTTTTAACTGCCCATTTGTCAGTATGAAAAGCATCCCTCTCCCCTAAAAGGTGTGCGAGCCAAACATGAATGCCCATGGTCTACTAACACAGATTCAAGTTACACCAAAACTCCATAACCCAATATGGTGACAGTTTCTTGAACTTTTTATAGCAATAGAACAAAGAATAGCATAAATCAAGACACATTTTAAATATGGTGGAAACACCAGATGGGCAGGTTACAGCAATATGGGAAAACCTCTGCTATAGGTCTCACATGCTACTGGGAAGCATTCTTTACCTTTTGGTCGGTGGGAGCTAGGAGTCTGTTAACACTTTCCAAGAATGTTTCATCTGTCAGCTGCAGGTAAGTTAAGTCAGGCACAGAGGTGGGCAGTGAGTGAATATCATTTTAAAGATAAATTGTAACTGGCTCTGAGCCTGCAATATCCCTGCCTCTCTACAATCACTGGAGTTCTAATCAGGCAATCAGGGTTTGTAGAAGGTTCAAAGTCAGTTGCAATTTTTATTGCACAATGATCAGTAAGTTCTTACAGAAGTGATGACTTCACTAATACATGTGTCTCCAACCTGTACAGGCATGAGAGCATGGCTGACTCACTGACTCTCCGGAGAGGACACACACCAGATTTTTATTTCTAGCCACTGAGGTGGCTGTGACAGAGTCTGAATCATGTCTGACGTTCCCACTGGTCTCAACTCATTCACTCCTTATATGGAAAATGAGGAACTTCCCCAGACTCTGGGGGTGCCATGGATTTCTCAGACTTATTTGTCATTTCCAGAAAGTTTGCTGTATTGAAGCTCATCTTCTTTCCCTGCTGTCTGTCCTTCAGGAATATCAACTTTACACTCACAAGGTCTCTTAATTCTTTCAACAATTACCTTTTTCATTGCTTTAACTTGGCTGGCGGGATCAGCGTTATAGTCACCATTTCTAATGTAGTCCTCCTCTCTTTATTCTTTGTTGTCTTTCGTGTCTCTGCTAACCACAGACATTTCTTCCCTCCATCATGGTGCTTTACTATGTTAATTTAAGCTGCTATGGGTGCTCTTTTACTGAAGTTGTCTATAAGTTATTGGAGTATGAAGAGCTTTCCATACAGTATAGTTTACTTAGCCTAAAATGTTTATTCTAATGTAAATTCTTCATCAACTTTCATATTTGCATTTCCCACGTTCTGATGCAGGTTGCGGTAAAGAATTGTTAGAGCCATCCTATACAAAGTCCCCAAGCAAGTTTTTCTTGTAGTTACATGTTGTGTGTGGACGTCAACCACCTGGCTGGGGGTTCTTTCCTCCACCTGTATAGGCAAGAAGTGATTCGTTTTCTGTTGAGCCTCAGCAGCTGTCTGGGAGTCAGCAGCAACTGGCACCCTCAAGTGTTCAGTCCTTGTGCAGCCCTCATTGATCATGACCCTCAGCCCTCAAGAGTTCAGACCCCGGGGGCTCTGGGCCCTTAGCCCTTGGCAGCTCTCAGCCCCAGATGTGAGACCTTTGTCCATGCAGCCTTGGTAGCTCTTTGGGACTTCTCTGCCAACAAGGAGCGGCAGTTTCTCTTCACTCGTTCCTCCTAGCCCTTTATCAGTCTTCAGGCTCAGCCCGTACCATTTGTCTTCTTCCCTCTGTCCTTCTCCAATTCTCCATCCTGAGCAGGATGCTTGCAAACTGACCAGCTGCTACTTTTGCAGCCATTAAGCAGCAGCTGCCTGGCCCCGTTAGCAGCATGGCCTGCCTACACTCAGCAGTCCCTGCCTTGATGCTCTGTGGCCTGCACTATTGCTCCTGCTCTCAGCTGTCCCTGGTGCTTATTCCCTGGTGTGACCAGCTCAGCCTAAAGAGAACAGTGAGAGGTCCACCCAACCGCATCTGACCATGCTGACCACACTGACCATGCCCGTTTGGGTGTGGTCACAGGTTCGTACTTGAGCGTGTTTGGAATTTGGTCAGGACAGGCTCGAGCTCTCTTGGTTCCTGTCAGGTCACTGAGAGCAGCCTGGGTGTGGATCCTTGGAGCTGGAATTTCCATGTCATCAGTTTCTTATGTAAGTGACTTCTCCCCAAATAAAGTTAACCTGTATTTAACCAAGTCCTGTGTATCTTAATCTGTGCTGCTACAAGAGAAGGCAAGAAAAGGCCACTGCAGGGAATCCTTTTCTGAGGACTGATGTTGCAACATGTGGGGAGTCAGCACAGGAGGGCGTCCAGCAGACTTAGTGAGGCAGAACAACCTTCCTGAGTAGCTTGAGAAAAGGCCTTTGGACCAGTCGTGGGTTTCTGACCAGTCACAACACTTTGGATCAATAACAGCCTTGACTAACTACTCACAGGCTTTGAGGCTTACATTTTGGACCAATCACAGACTGGCCTCTTAGCACTAGTCATAGAGGTGTTTTTTGCTAGACCAGCAGGATACATATTTCCCTTCTGCCCTAGGTTAAAATTGTTGTGTTGGTACACGCCTATAGGATTTGTTGAATGAGGCAGAGGCAGGAGGACCAGAAGTTCACAAACAACCATTCATCCCACAGGTTGAAAATGAGACCACTACCACAATTTAAAACCAAACCTGAAGCTTACATGATTATTTTTAGTTTACAAAAAGCTATAAAAGTTTTAGATGTATTAGCATTACCAATCTGTAGTAAAAATCCACATTGTAGAAAAGCATTTAACAGGTGTCTATAAAACATCTGGAGTAAACTCACACCTTTTCTGCGGGTCTTGCATGTCCATGTTATACAGCATGCAGTCAAACAGTCTAGGCAAGAGCAGTTTCTTGCCCAAATGTCTAGTCTTGCCATGTCGAAGGCAAACTCCATAACGAGTTTCTTGATGCCCATCTTCCTCTCTGAAGTACCTGGTGTGCCAGGAGCTGTTGTGTCTCACTGCCATGAAAAACCCTAAACCACTTTAAATACCATATTCTGAGGTCTTTGAAAGGTCTGAAGAATATCTATCCATTTAAAATATATCTCTATATATCTGGAAAATCTAACTAACCTAGCTTTAAGTTTTGACTATTATAGATGACTATAATCTGTACTTAATTATACATTACATTTTTAAATGAACTGTATAAACACAATGCCTGAACAAGAGGAGAAATATACATATAACAAAATTGACCTTAAATTTGTATCAATAAGCCAGAATACATACCAATGCAAAGTATTCATTCTATATAATAATGCCTCTTTTTTCCTTTAAAAAGAGATTGGTTGTGATCATTAATCATTTGTAGCCAACCCCATTCAAATGAAAACAAACATTTATAAGAAAAATATTTGAAAATTTGGGCATCGTTCATTCCAAACTGCTTCGAAGAAACTTGTTATAGAGTTTGCCTTCAACATGGCAGAAATAGCCATTTGGGCAAGTAACCACTCCTGCCTGGTCTGTTTGACTGTATGCTATAAAAAGTGAACATCCAGGATCCACAGGAAAGTGACTGCTGAAACAAGATGGGACAGTCCTACAAGGGTTACTGCTTCATGGAAGTCTGCCAGGCATTCTGCAGGACACAGAGAAAAATGACTGACAAACTGCCAATGCCGGGAGACAGTTTGAAATTCCCTGCTTCACTGAGAAGTCTGCTAGGCACACTGTAGCCTATGGACTGCAAATGGATGCTCCAACATTACAGAGGAACTTTGGACAACTGTCCAGGCAGCAGAGATGTCTCTGTCAATTCTAGAGTTTACATATTATCCTTTTGTGGTCTTCGATGGAGTTGAAGATGGATAGTTATAATTATGGTTTTCATTAGTTATATGAGATAAGTTACATATGAAACTTTAGACTCACAAAGATAGGATAGATGATAAAATATTTTCTTTAAATCTTGCCAAATATTTATGGACTAAATATTGTAATTATAGTTCTTGCTTAATAACTGTTTTGTTATACATAATTTTACTATGTTAACATTGAAACCCTTCTTTTTTTTTAGACAGAAAAGAGGAGATGATGGGGGAATGTCCTTCTGTCATATGTTTCTCTTATTGTTGATAAATAAGGCACTGTTTGGCTAGTTGCCAGCAGGAAGGATAGGTGGGGCCACCAGACGAGGAGAATTCGGGAAGTAAAGGCAGAAAGAAGTTGTCATGAGAGCCAGGGAAGAAAGGTGTTCTCTGGTAAGATAAGACCATGTAGAAATACATAGATTAGTAGCTATGGTTTAATAATTAAGACACAGCCAACCAATAAGAAGCCCAAGTCACTGGCCAATAAATTTACAACAGATAGCTGACGAAGCTGTTGGACCAGGCTGGCAGGAAGAACCATTCCCAACAACATGGTTCCTGTAAGACTACCTATGCACAGATTTTTTTATTAACTCCACGATATAAGTTTTTTGTTTTGGTTTGGTTTGGTTTGGTTTTGGTTTTTCAACAGATATTAACTTTTTCCATAGACTTTACATATTTTTGACCATATCCAACAAAATAAACTCAGAAATATTTTACACATAAACCAAGTCTAAGTTTGACTGTTTTGCTTTGTTTTCCTTTCCCTGTCATTCTGTCGGATGGCTTAAACTGACAAAGGATATAAAGAAAACTTTCAAATATGCTTGGGTCTAGCAAGGGGAGAGCCATAACCCAACTCTTGAGCTAACTTCCCAATAAAACAGTACAGCATAAAACACATTTAATGTTATCTTCACCCAAAAGACATCTGAACTCCCAAAACCAGTGACCAGAGAGCCCAGAGATAGATTCTGAGTCCCGGCCATAACTGCAGCCATGACAGCAGTGATGACTGGCATCTGGCTGCAGCAAATCAAGCAGCATGCATGATCCATTTCTATCTCAGCTCCATGCTTGCAACAGAATTCATGGACACAGAGATGAAACTTTCCAACAAAACAAGCAAAGAAATAAAAAAAGCCTTCCAAGAAGACAAACAAAACTTTTCATCCAGAACTAGAACCCGGTAGGAGGGTGACACTATAATGCCCTGGATGGGAGACTATCTGGGTCCTATCAAACGCCCTCCTTATCCTTGATAGGGATCCCACAAAACAAACCCAGACTATGACTTGCCTGGAGGTCTCTGTAGATGCTTGCTACATTTCTCAGCATGGAAGTTCACTCAAGACCATCTGGGGCTAAGGATATGCAGGCAGCAGTTGGAGCAATCTTTAGTCCCTAATTGATTGGAATTGTAATGGAATACATGTATATTATGAGCAAGAAATAAAGTTAGGGAATCTTAAGGGGGAAACTTTTTTCTTAGGTACACATTTGAAACTTTTAGGTTCATGGTCCTGGCAGCTGGGAGAGGGGTGTCCCAAAATCAGCAAAAGGGGAAAAGTCCTAACCCCCAGGAATAGGCAGGTGAGAAAACAGGTTGTGGATTGGCAATACTTATCTGCAGTCTGTTTTGACCTGTGAAAGGTGGATCCAAGTTGATCTCCTGGAGCTTATAGCAACCTTTAATCAATTTATTTCTTTAGAAGCAAAAGTTCCAGATATGTTAGCATGTTAGCGTTATCACTGTGTATAGTCTGTACTGAAATTCACATTGTATAATGCCCATACATTCATGCCTTTGAGTCATAGTGAAACAGGACACAGTTAACAGCCCATAGAATGGGAAAAGATATTCACCAACCCCACATCTGACAGAGGGCTGATCTCCAAAATTTACAAAGAACTCAAGAAGCAAGTCTCCAAAACACCAAAGGATCCAATTAAAAGTGGGCTACAGAACTAAATAAAGAATTATCAATAGAGGAGTATAAAATGGCTGAGAGACACTTGAGAAAATGCTCAACATCCTTAGCCATCCGGGAAATGCAAATCAAAACAACTCTGAGATACCATCTCACTCCCCTCAAAATGGCTAAAATCAAAACTACTAATGGCAATTTATGCTGGAGATGATGTGGAGAAAGGGGAACACTCCTCCACTGCTGGTGGGAATGCCATCTTGTGCAGCTACTGTGGAGATCGGTATGGAGGTTCCTCAGGAAAATGGAAATCAACCTACCACAAGATCCAGCAATTCCACTCCTTGACATATACCCAAATGATGTAAACTCATACAATAAGGACATCTGCTCCACTATGTTCATAGCAGCATTATTTGTAATAGCCAGAACCTGCAAGCAACCTAGATGCCCCTCAACTGAAGAATGGATAGAGAAAATGTGGTACATTTACACAATGGAGTACTACTCAGCAGAAAAAAAAATGGAATCTTGAAATTTGCAGGCACATGGATGGCATTAGAAGAAACCATCCTGAGCAAGGTAACCCAGTCACAAAAAGACAGACACGGTATGTACTCACTCATATATGGATTTTGGACATGGAGCAGGGCATTGCCAGCCTACATTCCTACCACCAGAGAGTCTGGGAAGCAGGGAAGACCCTAAGAGAGATATGCAAGATAACCCAGAGAAGGGTTATGGGATAAGATCTCCTAATTGGATTGGGATGGAAGGGGGGAAGGCAGAAAGAAATGAGAGAAAGAGATGGGGAAAAAGGAGGGGAGGGAAGGACATGGGGGGCAGGAAGTTTGAGCCAGGGTAAGAATAGAGGAGAGAAGGATGAGAGATACTATAATAGAGGGAGCCATTACAAGTTGGAGGAGAGATCTGGCACTAGTGAGATCTTCACAGATCTATAAGAATGAAACCAACTGGCATTAAGGCTACTTTAAATGCCCTCCCTTGATAATGAGAATGATAACTACCTTTATGCCACCCTAGAACCCTCATCCAGTGGCTGATGAAGCAGAGGCAGACACCCACAGCTAAAAACTAAATAGAACCCCTGGACCCCAGTTGCAAAGAGGAGTGATGAGCAAAGGAATCAAGATCAGGCTGGAGAAACCCACAGAAGCAGCATGGACCCCAAACTGATGACTGACAGGCCAGCATGGCACTGATCCAGTCACCCTCCCCCATCCTGGGTGTCAGAGAAGAGGCCTCAAAAATCTATGCGACCTTGGAGAGTAGAACAGTATCTACTCCTGGCATACAAATAGACTCTGGAAGCCCATTCCACATAGAGGGATGCTCTCTCAGCCTGGACACATGGGGGAGGACCTAGGCCCTTCCCAAGATGACATAACAGACTCTGAAAATTCCTTATGGAAGCCCTTACCCTCCCTGGGGAATGGAAGGAAGATGGAGTGGGGTGGGGGGTTGGGAGGATTGGGAGGCTGGGGGAGAAGGGGAGGGAGAGGGAACTGAGAGTAACATGTATAAAAAGATAAATAAAGGAAAAAATGAAACCTGTTTGGTGAATGTCTCTCTTTTTGGAATTTGATATCAAAGCAAACTACCTAGAAGTAGCTTTAGGGAAGTGAGACCTATGGCAGCTGAAGTCTTGCAAAAGGAACTGGGTACTCCATGCTCTTAAAGCTACAGTCAGTCAATATCCTCAGAAATCTGAAAAGGACAAACTTCAACTGGAAGTACCATCAATCAAAACAGAGTATCATTATTGTAACAGAGACCCATTACCTAGAAAGGTCACCTCAGGCCTAAACCACAGTTTTTTGGTTGTTTGGTTGGGGGGGGGTTGTTGGGGAAGTCTTATGTCAATAAAGCACTGTTGAGCCAATAGGAATCTAGATATGTGGGACTAGGAGTCCAGGAGGACTCTGGGAAGGAGAAACACAAGAGAGTCGAGATGTAACGCCATGGGATAGGAAGCCCGGAAACTTCTCCGGTAGGAGACATACTTAGATTAACAATTATGGGGTAATTACTTAAGACAGAGCTAGCCAGTAAGAAACAAGCAAGGCCAACAGCTTCATAATTAATATAGCCTCCTGTGTGTTTATTTGGGACTGATGCGGCTCTGGAACCAGGCTGGCGGGAAGGCTTCTCACAAGGAAAAGCTTCCTTTTACAGGGGGCTTGGGTTTTTTGTTTTGGGGGGTTGGTTTTTTATTTGCTTAGTCTGTTTTAGGTGAGTGTGTGTGTGTTTGTTTTTGTGTGTGTGTGTGTGTATTGTGTATGTGTGTCGGTGTGAGAGGGCATGTATACAACTTGCTAGCCCACTATCTGGTAATCCACACTCTAGTGAGTTACAAGAAGTGCTGTAGAAATGCTCCTTATGTCTCAGAGTGAAGAAAACTCTACAGCACAGCTTTCAACGTGCACAGCTAAGGAAGTTTCTTTGGGGCTGGGGCCTGTAGTTTCCAGATCCAGTGAGATTCAAAGGACAGGTGGGGAGGAGGTGCAGTGGGGGGGCTGAACCCCAATACAGGCAAATCCTCTGGCATTTCTGGTTGTGGAAAATTATGGAAATGAAGAATCCTGTGAGATTTCTACTTCAGAAGTAGAAAGGAAACTGGCTTCTGTGTTTGGAAACTTTTTCATCCTTTGTTTTTTTCTAATTTCTTCTATCTTCTTCGATTGCTTGAATTTTTGTTTGCTTGTTTGTTTTAGTGAAAGGATACTGGGTTTCCTTGAAAACAGTGTTCATACTTATGAAAAAAGCAAGGACGAGATGGATATAGATGTTTTTCAGATGAGCCAAATATTCCCATAGCTAAAATCATTTTTGTTTGCTGCACAGATTTCATATACCTCTCACAGTTCTGTGAGACAAATTAGGCCAAGATGAGAATCTTTTTTTCTTCTGCTTTTCTATATGCTTGAGATTTTCCTTAAGAAATATTTAGGATTTAAATAGAAGAAGAAGTAGGAGAAAGGAAACAATTCAGGAGTGAAGCACCCAAAGGGTTTTGGGGATATTTAAAGGACCATTGCGTATTACCTTATTGAAAAAGAAAGCCATGTCAGAATCATGATGCACTGAATTCAAAGGACATCTTTGTTTAGCGTATAACTGGAAAGAAAATGGATTGAGAATTTTCTAAGGAGCCAAAATCAAAAGGACATGCTATATGCTGTCCCAAAAATTTTGGAGAACTCCACATATATCAAGCAGCAACATACAATATCTGGGAAGTTCAGAGAAAGTGTGAAAAGACCCAACTCTGTCCAACATCCAAAAACAGTAGAAAATCAGAACACAGAGAAGCTCAGATCTTCTGATTTAGAATTAAGAAAAGCCAGTGAACAGCACAGACTGCTTGTCTGCAGCTCCACAGGTGACCAAGTAGAGTGGAGTTCAGGAAGGAAAAGCACATCATCTCAGTAAAGAAATGCTTTCTCCTGCCACCTCTTCAGCATGGCTGTAGGTGGATCAGCCTTCCTGAGGGGTGGTCTCTTGCCCAGGTGAGTGACAGGACTAGCAGGACTAACTCTTATGACAGGACACAGTGGTGTGTCATGTTTTGTACAGGACAAGAGACAGATTCCATGCTTTTACCAGGAGGAAATAGGACTCAACAGAGCACTGATATGCTCCAGGATCTCAGAGGCTACTGTAACATTCCCTGTTCAAGCCACCCAGAAGTCATTTACTTATAGGCTAAAAGTGAGAACTGATACAATGTGTATCTGCCATGAAAATCTAGGACTCCATTTCTAAAGCTGTTCAGCAGACATGCTTAGTGTCGGTTACACCCTCACACACAGCATCTGGGAAGGAAGCTCACACTCTAGGTATGAAACCGAGATCTTTCTGGAATTTCTGAACTCTGGCCTGGACAGAACCAAAGATGTTTCCGGTTTCTACCCCAGTATAATTGGAACTGCTCACCCTTGGGCTCTCTGTTTCTACATCTGCTCCACCCATTTCTGTCCCGTGTCCTCCTCAGCTTAAGCATCCAGTCCTCTCTCAGCTTTTCCTTAGTGTAAACTGAGACTCCCTGCTATCTTGGAGTTTTGTGAAAATGAACAAAATGTGGTGGTTAAAGTCAGATGGTGCTTTTTGAAATGTAATTTACCCCGGGTGTTGGTGGCACGCACCTTTAATCCCTTGGGAGGCAGAGGTAGGCAGATCTATATGAGTTTGAGACCAGCCTGGTCTATAGAGTGAGTTCCAGGACAGCCTCCAAAACACAGAGAAACCCTATCTCAAAAAACAACAAAAAAAAAATGTAATTTACATTCAGTAAAATTTATTAATTTGCTGTACATATTCATGAATTTTGAGGAAAATGTATAATCATATAGTCACCATCACAATTAAGACCTGTGAAATTACTCCTGTGCCCTTATTTCCTCTTGTAACATGAATAATAAAAACCCAGAGACAAATATTGGGGTTCAAGCTAAAGATCAGAAAAGCAAAGCAGCCAGCCATTAACTCTTACCTCTACCTCAGATTGAAATGAGTTGTCCTGTCTCCACAAATCCTCAGAGTGCAATGCAGACTACACTGCTCTTCACCAAACCTCAGACTGCAATCCTCTGAGTTCCTTCTCTTCCCTTCTTATATTCCTCTCTCTGCCCAGCCATATCACTCCTGTCTCTACCTCCCTAGTGCTGGGATTAAAGGCATGTGATCCCAAGTGCTGAGATCACCTTTGTGTGAGCTGTTTCTCTTTTAGACTGGATCAGTTTCATGCACCTCAGTGTGGCCTTGAACTAACAGAGATCCATCTGCCTGTTTCCTGTGTCCTGAGATTAAAGTTGTGTACCACCACTGCCTGGCTTCTATGACTAACTAGTATAGCTGCTGGAATTAAAGGTGTATACCACCACTGCCTGGCTATATGGCTATGGCTAGCTTTGCATTTTGATCCCCAGGGGCTTTATTAGATCATAAACAATGTATCACCATAATCTCCGTACAGTGTTAATCCCACAGATGCAAGGAAAAAGAATACTGACCCAAACCATGGTGAATTAATTAAAGCGACCTTTTTTTTTTCTTAACATGGGCTGTTTCTCCTTAAGGAAGGGTTCAAAAAAATCAGCATTGGACTTGTGGATGAAAGACCCCTACCCAGGACCCCCTAGGAAAAGAAAAGCAAGGCCAGGCCGTTGCCTAATGAAAGAAACCCGGACCAGGTGTCTCACCCTCAAAACAGGATGTCTGTGATAGCAGTCATGGGACCCGGATAATAATTGCTGAAGCGTGCTGGGAACTTTCATATGACAATACTAGAAAACCTAGTCCTTGGCAACTACCCTGGCCCCCAATTGTGTCTGATCACTGTAGCAATCATGGGACCCGGATAATAATTGCTGAAGCGTGCTGGGAACTTTCATATGACAATACCAGGACACCTAGTCCTTGGCAACTACCCTTGCCCCCAGTTGTGTCTATGATCACCATAGTAGTCATGGGACCCGGATAATAATTGCTGAAGCGTGCCAGGGTGTTTCATAAAGTAATACCAGGAAACTTAGTCCGTGGGAACTACCCCTGCCCCCAAGATGAGCCAATAAAATGCCTGTTACTTATGTAACCATTAAAACTCTATAAATTTTGTGTTCCCTGCAAGCCCGGTATGCTCTGCACCTGAGTTGCAGTAGCATCCGCAGGCGCCTGTGTACTCAATAAATCACCTCTTGCATTTGCAGCCAGTGGTCTGGCCCCGGTTCTTGGGCAGAGGGTTCGATTCAGTGCCCGGCGCTTTGATGCCGAGGTCTTTCAGGGAAAATTATTGTGGAATAATCTTTTTGTACCCTGTGAAGATTTGTCTTTGCCAAATAAAGAGCAGAATGGTCAATAGCTAGGCAGGACTCCCAAGGAGAGAGATGAACTGGGGATGAATCTAAGGGTAGGGGAGACGCCAGTGAGACACAGAGAAAGTTGGACATACAGAATGGAGGAAAGGTAAATAGCCACATGGTAGAACATAGATTAATGGAAATGGATTAATTTAAGTTATAAGAGCTAGTTGGGAACAAGCCAAGCTTTCATAATTAATAATAAGTCTCTGTGTCATTATTTAGGGGCTGCCAACCCAAAGAAAGTCTGACAAGAAAGACTCACTACAGAAGATAAGGGTTTTTATGGTTCAAGAGTAGGGAGTTTCCAAATAGAGGATTTGTCAAGCAAGTAGGCCAGGTTACAGAAGCCGAACATAAGCATAACAAGGTGGTCATGACAACTTTTTGAAACAAAGGCATAACTGCCTTTCCTGGGACAGGCGGTACAGAACCATGGCCCAATGCTTGAGAAAGAGATTTAATCATAAATAAGAATGAAACTAGATTGTCTTTACTATAAGATGGTTTTTAAGTCCAAGATGGAGGCAACCAACCTATGGCACCCTTGATTTTCAAGAATAGCATGTGGCTGGATCCCTGGAGAGCTGGTGTACTGGAGATTCATTCAAAGTGCATTAAACTGCTATGTCAAATATGAACACAGCTGGTTAGAGTAGACGATTTCAGAGCATGAGTGATGAGAGGCATGTGCTGTGATTTCAAAAGTATGCATCTCAAAACCGAGTAGAAAAACAGTTTTGCAAACAGGAAACTGGTGGGTAAAAGAGTGAGCAGAAAGAGAGCAGGTGGGTGGCAGTCAGAACTTCCCAGCAGGAAACCACTGCTCTGTCCTCAGATTCTCAAAGTAAACTGCAAGGGGACCTGGTGGGGGTTTTTGTTGTTCTGGATTTTGGTGGTGATGGTGCTGGTGAGAATTATTTTGCCCATGCTATGTTTTGCAGGCTGGCATTTCATTATAGGAAGATGCAGAGTTTGCTTTCTTTTGTCAAGAGAAAAGCAGACTATGAAGGAGGATTATGGGAAGGAAGTTACAAGGTTCCAGAAATTAGAAAAGTCCTAAAGAGCTTATGGCCTTGAAATGATTTTCTTGCAGGACATGGTGTCCTTAGTCCCAGAACTCAGGAAGCACAACCAAGAGGATTACTACAAGCTCCAGATAAGTGCAGTCCACATTGTGAGATCCAGGCCAGGCAGAGGACATAGTGAGATTTTTGTCTTAAAACACAAAATTCAAAGAAGAAAAATAAAGCATTTTCTCAGGCCCCACTGGAAGGCATTTGATTGGGGTCCATCACGCTAGGAGGTGTCTCCTAGAAACCAGTTATGAAAGCACAGTCCAAGCACACACACCCCACTGAGGTTTAAATTGTTAGTCAGAGCAAGGACACATAGAAATGTTTCCTTATTATATTTCATTACACTGTCTACATTTTAGTGAGAAAGGAAAAAAATCAGCCATCAGGAGCCCCATACCTTGCTATGCCACCTCCCCATGTGACTGGATTGGGTTTGGAAATAGATGTTCTTGTTTTTCTGAAGACAGGAGAAAGTGGACATCCAGCCAGACCTCCTGCATAGCACCAGAGGCCATAGCTTGATTTGACAGCCTGCAGGAGCTGGTAAGAAAGGATCAGGAATTGGTTTGTTGCTTTTTCTGACTTGAGACAGAGAGCTTAAAACTGAAGCATGAGGAATGACTCCACCCTAGGCATCTGAGGGACGTGGGGAGCACGTTAGTGTGTGTGCCATTTGCTGATGCTATTGCTTTTATACTGGATCCCTGAGACATTCAGGAAACATTTTCTCATGTAAGGCTTGCCCATAGGAAAACCTCCGAGGCCAGACATAGTCTCCTAAGATACCTGGTGGTCATGAAAGCAAATACATGTGTCTCTCTGTTTCAGATGACCGTGGAGAGGTATTGACTTTGGAGTCACAATAACACCCAGTTCTCAGTGGATGCATTTTACATGCAGAAAACAAAGCACATTGCTGACCACCCCCGGCCCACTATGGCTGGGACTCCTTGTTAAGCCTGTCCCTGCTGTTATTAACAATTGCCTCAATCAGTTGCCAGCCAGACTGGAGGAAAAATTTCATGACATCAGCTGAGCTTCTCCATGTTCTGTGAAATATATAGGAGTTGTCTTCAACAATTGGGCCTTACCATCAGTTTGTGGAGAGCAACCTTGAGAGCCTTGGCAATAGACTGAATTATTTGGGATTTTCCAGGGGCCCCTTTTGGATAACAATTTGATTATATGTAACCCACTGGTGATTCATGTGGTGGTAGGAGATGTCTAGTTGGGGCTAGCCTCTCCCGTGATTTGTTTATTCCATTTATATTCCTTTCATAAATGAATATCTTTTAAGAAACTTCTATTGTAACAGGCTTCCATACAACCCTACAAATAGCCCTTAGTTTGATCTGTCCCTCCCCATTATCCCTTCCTTACTCCCCTCTTCCATTCTCCCTCCCAGGTTAACCTTCCCACTGCAGTTTACACACCCCTGTCCATCTAGAAGCATTTATATTATTTTCCTTTTCTAAGAAAAAAATTTTCCTCCCCCACTAGTCCCTTAGCTATACCTAACCTCTGTAGTTTTATGAACTGTAACCTGCTTATTGAGAACTTTACAGCTAACATCCACATATAAGTGACTATATAGCATATTTGCCTTTTAAGGTCTGGGTTACCTCACTCAGGATAATTTTCTTATTCTAGCTCCCATTCATTTACCAGAAAATTTCATTGTGTTTTTTAATAGCTGAGTAATATTCTGTTGTATAATTGTACAACATTTTCTGACCTTTCAAGACTTGTGAAAAATTGGCTGGAATTTTGATGGGAATGCACTGAATCTGTAAATTACTTTGTGTAGAAAAACCATTCCCATTATATTAATCCTACCGATCTCTGAGCTTACAAGATCTTTCCATCTTCTGATATTCTTCTTCAGTTTCTTCGATGTTTTAAGGTTTTATCATACAAGTCTTTCACTTTTGTGTTAGAGTTACCACAAGATATTTTAAATTTTTGAGGCTATTATGAAAGATGTTCTTTCCATGTGAGTTAATTTTATATCCTGTTACTGTTGAAAGTGTTTATCGTCTGTAGGAGTTTGCTAACAGAATTTTTGAGATCATTTATGTATATTCTAATATCATTAGTAACTATGTTTACTTCTGCCTTGCCTATTTGTATCCCCATGATCTTCTCAGTTGTCTTCATGGCTCCAGTTAAGAGGTAAAACACTATATTGACTAGGTATAGACAGGGTAGACATTCTTCTCTTGTTCATGATTTTAGTGGAAATGCGTTGAGTCTCTCTCCATTCATTTTGGTGCTGGCTGTGGTGTTGACATATGTCCCTTGTATCCATAGCCACTCCTGGACTTTTATTATGGAAGAAAGTTGGATTTTATCAAAGGCCTTTTCTTCAGGTAATGATATGATCATGTGACTTTTATTTTCAGTCTTAATTCTGGTAGATGACATTTATTGATTTCTTCATTATCTGTTATATATACCCTCCATTAGTCTCTAATTTTATTACTTGGCATCTTCTCTGTACGTCTTTTAGTTAATTAGGGTAATATTTTATTAATCTTACTTATTTTCTCAAAGAACCAACTCTGTTTCATTGATTCTTTGAATGGTTTGTGTGTGTGTGTGTGTGTGTGTGTGTTCTAGTTTAATGATATCAGCCCTGGGTTTGATTATTTCTTCCCATCTACTTGTCAAGTATTGTAAGGTGTCTACCAGGGAGGAACACTCAACATGGGATCAAATATAAAGAAAATAAGCCGGTCTTCAGGACTCCAGTACAATCTCAAGTGTGTGGCAGAGACCTCCTTGTCTCATAAAGAGGAGGTCCTCTTCAATTCTGAAAAATAGCTCTGGCTAAGGAATCTAACTGGGCTTCCTGATAGGAAACAGAATTTTTTAGATGGCCCAGTCCTGTGTCAACCTGAACACTGGGTATCTTAAAGTTTTTATCCCACATGAATAGGTCTGAAGTTCCAACTGCAATGGAACCCGCGATGCCTGCCCCCACCATCAGCGATATGAAAAAGAAGATAGCTTACAGAGCATAGGGAAGCACAAATGCTAGACTTACTTCTTTCTTCTTCTTCTCCATTATACCTGAACACCTGTGGTATAGAATATACAAGGTCACAAAGCAGTGGATTCTCCTCCAGTGCAAACATTCAAAAGATGTATGCTTGGCCAAGCCCTAAATTAGTACAAGCAACTCAGAAATACAGTTGACTGCAATTCCTGGAATTTACCTGATATATATGGTTACATAAATCTGCATAGGAGAAATATCTAGGGAGTATCCTGGTAACATTAAACAGGCATCCTTCCCCCTGAGATTCCCCCAAGATGAGCTTAGTTGGTCCATTTACAGTGATGATGTTTGGAAGTAGAGCTTTTTGTTGATTAGTTCCATTGCCAACATAATATGTGGGCTTGGAATCTATGCATAGGTACTGTCCTGACCTATGTATAGTTGGGAATGGTTAAGGAATTGATATATTCTTCCTAGCGTCCTGAACACTGAAGGACTGGCTTCTGCTACATCCTGAACCTTTATCTTTGAAGTTGCCAAAGGAATCCGTAGTGAAATTGGAGTTTGGGGGCTTACAAACACTGAGGGCTTGTATTCTGGTGGTACCAAGATAGGTTGGCCTGGGTGGTGGACTGGATGACTCTAGGTCCAGGTTTCTTTCGGACGGTAAATTTGCTGCCTTGATCTGAACCGTCTAGGTAGAAACTGAGGAGTCAGGTTCCCAATAATGATCAATGATTTCCTACTAGACCTTACCCTTATGGATATGGGATTGTACTGGCTGTGACTACAGGGAGGTGATGGTGGCTTACTATACCAGGCTTTTCTTTTGAGCCACCAACCAGCTCCTACATCATGACACAGAGACTAACACGCCTTTAATCCTAGCACTCAGGAGGCAGAAGCAGGCAGATTTCTATGAGTTCAAGGCCAGGCTGGTCTACAGAGCAAGTCCAAGGACAACCACCAAAGCAATACAGAGAAACCGTGTCTTAAAAGCCACAAAAGAAAAAAATGGCAGGGAGTACAAGTCCCTCATCTAGCAAGAACCACCACCACTTTGTCTCCTGATGAGTATCTTTCTTTTTCTTTTTCTCTTTTGTTTTCTTGTTTTTCTTTTTGTTTTTCGAGACAGGGTATCTCTGTAGCTCTGGAGGCTGTGTTGGAACTCTCTCTATAGACCAGGCTGGTCTCAAACTCATGGAGATCAGCCTATCGCTGCCTACCTAGAACTGGGATCAAAGGCATTCACCACCACTGCCCAGTGAGTATCTTTTCTTTTTGTCACCTTGATGTCTATGCATAAAAATTGGGCTCTAGAACAATTAAGGTTTAGGCAGGATAACCAAGATCTGAAGAGGCCACACTGGATCAAGGGCCACTTTCAGGGCAGCCAAATTTGCTGCTTTGTTCCCTGGCCATGATAATGTTGTTGTTGTTACTATTATTATTATTAATTAATCTTCAGAGTGAGGTGAGGAGCCCCCTCTCTCTGTAAGGGGACCATGGACATGGATTTGGCAAGTGAATAACAAATATCTATGTATATAGAGAGGGCTTTGCCCTTCTCACAGTGAAGATTCTGGGTAAATGCCAGACGCTCAGCCCATTATGCAGAAGTCCCTAAGCAGAGGGACTGTGCGTCCTGTCCAAGGTGAAAGCTGTGGCCCCATCACACCTATTTCACCATGAACAAAACTTATCCCTGTCAGTACCTCTTCAAATCTGACGAATTGGCCTGCATTGTACAGGAAGTAGAGATTGCTAAGATAGGAGGTCAGAGACTCCTCATCCTGTTGTAAATGAGTGACCCTCACCCCAGAGGAAGAGGCCAGGATGAGCTCTTTATGAACTTCAAGTTCTTACTGAGCCACACACACTTGGCCAGGGTCACAACTCTTGTGACTTCAGGTCTCAAATCAGCCCCTAACTGAGTGAACAGGGACTTTATAAAGGCAAAACCCACAAGTGTGGTACATTCTATTAGCCACTCAAACGCTTACCAAGTCCTAGAATCTAAGTATCTCATTGTACTTCCACACAGTTGGAAAAGCCAAGCTGAAGACATGCATTTTTGGTTATGGTTTTAGACTTTCACTGTCAATAACATTTTTATGAACTTATTCACCACAAAATAAGAAAAAAACCTATGGCAGAGCTGAAAGTAGAAAAACAATTTCTTCATAACCTTTTTCATGACTTACAGGTCCTTTACCTACATCCTGTCCTTCCTTGTCACCATATATCACTGTATTTTTCAGGGTTCTCTAGAGTAACAGAACTTATAGAATGTATATTTTTCTGTATATACAAAGGGTGTTTTATTAGAATGACTAACAGGCTGTGGCCCAAATAGTCCAACAATGGCTAGCTAGGAACAGAAAGTTCAGGAATCCCGAAGTTGCTCCATCTGTGAGATGATGGTCTCTGTAGATGCTGGGATCCTGAAGATGTAGGCTCTAATGCAGTGGTTCTCAACCTTCCTAATGCTGTGACTCTTTGATACAGTTTCTCATGTAGTGTTGACTCCCAAACCTAAAATTGTTTTCATTGCTACTTCATAACTGTAATTTTGCTACTGTTATGAATTGTAATGTAAATATCTGATAAGCAGAATATCTGATATGTGACCCCCCAAAGGGGTAGAGACCAATAGGTTGAGAAACACTTCTCTAGTGCCACTGTAGGAATGGGCTTGCTAGCATGTGAGAGCAAACAGGCAAGAGCGAGAACTTCCTTCTCCCATGTCCTTACGTAGGCTTCCAGCAGACAGTATGGCCCAGACTAAAGATGTGTGTTCCTGACACCAGACCCAGATTAAAGGCATGTGTTTCCCTACCTCAAAAGTCTGGACAAGAAGTAGATGTATGCACATCAAACCAAGCAAAAACTTTCACTGGTAGGAACTCCATTTCTGAATTGAAGCTCACTCCAGATGTAGTCAAGTTGACAACCAAAAGCAGCCACCAAAGGCTTCCAGCAGGTTGGACATGGGTTTTCCCAGCTCAAATGACCTGGATTAAAGACATGTCTTCCTACCTCAAAGATCCAGATTAGAAATGGATCTTTTTACTTCAAATTGAGCAAAACTCACTCACAGGTTTGCTCTATAAGTTAGGGCTTTACTTAATTCCAGATGCAGTTAAATTGACAACCAAAATAGCCATCACATGGGCTGAACAGACTTAAAAGCAGAGGTCCCAAAGGTGGATGGTTCTGATTCTCTTTGAGTAGAAGCAGGAAACTTCTTTGGTCCTGTCCTAGCCAGAGTTCAGAAATGGCAGATGAGGCTCTGGTTTCTTGTATCCTAGATGAGCTACCTGCCTGATGCTGTGCATAAGGATATAACTGACACTAAGCATGCCTGCTGAACAGCTTAACTTAGAATTGGATCCCTAGAGGAATTGGATCTTCCTAGTAGAAACACACTGTATCAATTCCTCAGTTTCAGCTCATAGGTTAAACGACTTTTGGGCCTCTTCAGCAGGGGATGTTATAGTAGCCCTTGAGCATATCAGTGCTCTGCTGAGTCCTGTTTCCTCCTGGCAAAAGAATGGAATCTGTTTCTTGTGCTGAGCAGACACAACACACCACTGTGTCCTATCATAAGAATCCTGCTGGTCCCGTCACTCACCTGGCCAAGACACCACCACTCAGGAAGGCTGATCACCTGAAGCCATGCTAAACAGGTGGCAGGAGAAAGTATTTCTTTACTGAGATAATGTGTTTTTCCTTCCTGAACTCCACTATTTGTGGTTACCTGTGGAGCTGCAGACAAGAAGTCTGTGCAGCTCACTGGCTTTTCTGAGTTCTAATTCAGAAGATCTGAGCTTCTCCATATTCTGCTTCTTTTCTCTTTAGGAAGCTGACCAAAGTCAGACGTTTTCACTTTTTCTCTGAAACTGTCTGGCTTTTCCTCAGAGCTGGTAGCTGTCAAATGACTCCTTGTTGATATTCATGGCTGAATGAACCTGGTGGTCTAACTTCACAGTCTTTTCCTCCTGCCCTTCTCTGTGTCACTTTCCACCACAACGCACCCTCTGTGGCTTCCCAGACAGATTACAGTTTGTCTCCCTTGTCCTTTTCTCACAAATCCTAATAATATTGTCCTTCAGAGTGGTTTATTTTTTGTTTTCAATTCCTTTATTAAAAAGGCAAGTAAAAGCCGGGCATTAGTGACGCACTCAGGAGACAGAGGCAGGCGGATCTCTGTAAGTTCGAGACCAGCCTGGACTACCAAGCGAGTTCCAGGACAGCCTCCAAAGCCACAGAGAAACCCTGTCTCAAAAAAAAAAAAAGGCAAGTAAAGAAGTGACCTCCAATTTTCTTGTTAAGAAATGGTGACCTCAACCCTAGACAAAGAACTACAGGCAACTTAGGAGTGCTCAGAATGGGAGAAATCATCTTTACCTGGGAAGAGAATACCAATTGGCTATCCAGTACCCAGTGGGCAGCCCTGGAAACATATACATACAAATAACATCACACAGTCCGAATAGACTGTATATGATCATATACACACATATATCTATAAATATTATATAAGCAACAATTAAAGGAAAAGAGGTCATGAATTTGAAAGAGAAGAAATGAGGAGGAACATAGAGCTTGAGGAAACAGAGAAGGAGTAATGATGTAATTATATTATAACCCCCCCCCAAATAAAAGGAAATGTTTATTTTTAAAAAGTTGTGATCAAGTCCATGCTAGAGAAACCAATAGAAGCAGCTGACCTGAACAAGGGGGATCACATAAACTGGGAAACTAGCATAGGATTGATCCAGATCCCCTGAACGTGGATGTCAGTTAGGAGGCCTGGGCAATATATGCGGCCTCTCATAGTGGATCAGTATTTGTCCCTAGTAAACGAATGAACTTTGGGAGCCCATTCAACATAGAGGGATACTCTCTCAGCCTAGACACATGGGGGAGGGCCTAGGCCCTGCTCCAAATGATATGACAAACTTTGAAGATTCCCCACAGAAGGTCTCACCCTCCCTGGGGAGGAGAAAGGGGATGGGACAGGGGGTCAGTGGGGATCAAGGGAGGAGGGGAGGAAGAAGGAACTGGGATTGACATGTAAAACAAGCTTTTTTAATTTAAATAAAAAAGAAAAGAAAAGAAATCGTGATTAATGTGGGATCCCCAATGTTTTTGTCTGATGACAGCATATGCAATGTTCCTTAGTTTGGCTCCACAGAAAATTCTTAATCCTCTTCCTTCCAGTTGTACATTAAACAACGATGTCATTTGTATTTGGGCATTAGTAGTTTGACAACGCCATCATTTTTAATAAGGTAATATGCAACTCTTACTTAAATGTTCCCAGTAATGACCCAGTTGACTATTTCACTAATAAAAGTTATTTCTTTCGTTATCCACATATGTAGTTTTTCCTGCTTTCTTTCCTTGCTAATTTTTTAAATTTAAATGCAAAATGTTTATACTGGAAAATCTCAAGTACGTACAAAACTAGATAAAATGGTACGATAAATTTCCAGTTTGGGCTGAAAGAAAGAAAATAGTTTGAGTTATCTTAATAGTTGGCATACCTGACAAATGTCTACATTCCTCATGAACTTGCTTCTTTGATTTGTATGAATACTGGTTCTAGGACTCCGAATATCCTTTTACCAAAACAAACGAGTGAGCAAAGAAAAATTAAAGTGTAGGACTGATGCAGAAGCGTATGTTCTGCTGATATGGCCCCAACTCTTTTGCATGTCAGGTACCCCATTTGGAAACTCCCTACCCATGAGCTTTATAAAAATCTTGTCTCCTCACCTCCAATGATGACCTCTTAGACCCCACCTAGGGGGAAGGCAGCCCATGCACATGAATAGAAAATTTGCTTTAATGAATTTGGTCATGAAGATTTGGGTCAGTGATCTTTCTCCTCCAATCTTTGGTATTAACATGTACTGTAAATAATTAAAATTGCTAAATGCAAAGTAATTTCAATGGGAGGAAGTATTTGTTTATTTTAGAAATAGAGTTACACTATCCATGTGAAACAAAATGGATTTAAAAGAGGAGGGACTAATTGAAGTAAGAATAGAACACTGAGAAATGTTATTTTCTGAATGAGACAGATAAGCTTACATTTATCTAATAATAAAAGCATAGACTCAAGACAGGCACACTTTATTAGAACTTTACATTTTTATTTCACTTTATAATTTATTTATTTTGCCTGTATACAGACAGTACAAGTTTGAAGATCACAAGACTACATTATGGGATGATTTACTTTTCTATCATGGGAATCAGGAGTCAGACTCGGGTCATCAATCTCAGTGGCAGGTACCTTTACCTACTGAGCCATGTCACTGGCCCTGAACATGTCCTATGTGGTGATACACAACTCTGATTCCAGATATCTGGGGATTACGTGGAGAACTTGCTACAAAACAAACTTCACAAAAGGAAATGGGGTCCACATTAGTAGTAGATGCTTCTAGACATGTGTGAAGTTTAATCTATGCATCAGTGAAGTAAGATGACAGAGTCAAGAAAAGAGATGCATGTAACCTGTTACTTTGTCCTTTTGGGGACTTGTCAGTGCAGTGTAGTGAATGGTCAAACAAAAACAAACTTATTTTGTTCTTACAATTCAAGGATATGTAAAGTATTGCAAGATTAGGCATCAAATGCTTAAGAAGGCTTAGTAATTAGCTTTCTCCTGATCCTAAATAAATCCAATAAAGAATAAAACTAAAATGACATGCTAACATATGAAATTCTCAAAAGAAAATTAAGTCAAGAAAGTTAAATGACATTGTTTGTAACATGTTCTTAGTCCAGTCGTTAGAAAATGAACACTGAGAGGTAAATCCAGAGCCACTGTCACAAATGCTCCTTATGAAATGTACTGGAGAGTTTATAATATTGGTTTTAATTCTGTTTATATCTCCCTTCATGTTGGCCATTAAATTTTGTGAAAAACAAAAATGTTGAGGTTCTGGAAGCTTGCCAAACTAAATATCTTTCACCATCAGGAAAATACCCTAATTGATCGATACCTGCTTAGTGTGTACACATAGAGCTAGAAAAGACAATTTATTTATACTGTCCAAAGAGCCCACAGCAGCTTGGGCTGAATTTCTGAATAGAAGACATGAATAGGTGCTGTTTCAAAAAAAATATGTGGAGGTTACAAAGCAGTAATCATCTTTTTTGTGATTATTGAATTATTTCAAGGTTTCATTTACCCTTCATTTTCTTTCCAACATATTTTTATTAAATACTTGGGAATTTCATACAAGACATCTTAATCACACTTGCTTCCCATCCCTCATACCCTTTTTCCATCACCTCCCAAAAAAACACTTCAAGTATTATTTTTGTTGTCCATATACTCATTGGAGCATGGTCAAATTGCCAGTGGCCAGTCCCTTGAAGATAACTGGATCCTTTCCCGTCCCTCATGCCACCCAGCAGACAACATCTGTGAAGAGCTACACTTGAGCATCTTTATCACAATTTTTAAGGTCTCTCCTCAATGGCTTCCTGTCTAGACTGTTTCTTTTTCTTTTGTAGGAAAGGTTGTTGCAGAAGCCTTTAATGTCTCCATTCTCAATTACTAGTCTGGAGTCATTGATACCACTTCCTTGTTATAGGCATGCTTCCTTGCCTATAACAGCCAGCAGCAGCATGGAGCACAGACGTCAACATGGTCAGAGCATGGATCATAGACACAAACCTGAATGCCAGTGGCAGCATGGACCACAGACATCCATCCACATGGCCTCTAGCTGCACCATAGAAGATCGAACTCAACATGATGCCTGGTGGCAGCATGGACAATGGATCTTATCATGTCCTCCTACAGGAGCACAGACCATGGACATCAACAAGGCTTTTGGTGGCACCAACATGGGCTCCGATGGCAACATGAACCATAAACATCAATAAAGGCCTCCAGCAGTAGAACAAGCCATTGACATTAGTATGGCATCATGGAAAGGGATGGCAACATGGCTTGAGGTGGCAGCACAGACCATGACCCAAGCCATGAACATCAGCATGGACTCCAGTGGTAGCACAGACCACATAAGATAATAGGGGCCCTGGTGGTAACAGGAACCATGGTGTCAACATGGCCCCCAGGAGCATCTCAGACTACAGACACAAACATGGCCTCAGGAGGCAGCACAGACCACTAATATCAACATAGCTGCAGGCAGGAGAATAGACCAGGGACATCCATATGGTCTCCAGTAACAACATGATCCATGGGTAGCAACACCGCCTACAGAGGCAGACAGAACCATGGACACCAGGATGGCCCCATTAAATACAGTAACATGGAGTCTGACAGCACACAGCATGAAGATATTTTGAGAAGGCCCAATCTAGAAAATGAACTATTCTCCATCTTGGATGTACCACCATTCCTGAGTCAGGCTGGTCGTGAGGCTAGGTAGTCTGTTAGGAGACAGAGCCTTCAAGAGGTCCAGGGCTGCTTATCACCCCACAAGTGCTAGGCTTTGTAAGAAGGACCAATCCAGAAAATGAACTGCTCTCCATCATGGACAGAGCCAGAGTTAATTCTCTCTCTCTCTCTCTCTCTCTCTCTCTCTCTCTCTCTCTCTCTCTCTCTCTCTCTCTCTCTCTCTCTCCCTCTCCCTCTCCCTCTCCCTCTCCCTCTCCCTCTCCCTCTCCCTCTCCCTCTCCCTCTCTCTCTCCCTCTCCCTCTCCCTCTCCCTCTCCCTCTCCCTCTCCCTCTCCCTCTCCCTCTCCCTCTCCCTCTCTCTGCTTCTCTCTGCCTTTCTCTCCCCAGCATTCTCCTTGTTTGGTAGCCCCACCTATATTTCCTGCCTGGTTACTGGCCAATCAGCTTTTATTAAACCAAGTAGAGAAACATATCCACAGCATACAGATAGGACATCCCCCATCATCTCCTCTTTTCTGTCTAAATAAAAAGAAAGGTTTTAACTTTAACATAGTAAATTATATGTAACAAAACAATTACCAAGCAAGGGAGTCTAGCTTGATCAAACCACATTAGTCTAGAAGAAATCCACAGCTTTTCCTCTTCTGTGGAAAGAAAAGCAGACTCTCTTTTCAAAAGTAACATGTCCTTAGACTTAAAATTTGAAGTCAAGGCTTTTTTCAAAGCATACAGGTTGGATTCATCCAGCAGCATTTATAATCAAATGTCTTTTAGCAGCTGTTACTCCTTCCTCAGCAATCAAACAATTCAAAGATAATAATATACAGTATCCAGATTCTCTGTGTATTTTCTGTAGACTTTTTCTTTTAATTCCATTTCTTTCTTTATTTTTCTTTTCTTTTTTTTTTTTTTTTTTTTTGGTTTCTGGAGACAGGGTTTCTCTTTGTAACTTTGACTGTGCTTGAACTCACTCTGTAAACCAGGCTGTTATGAATTGTTCTTCCTGCCAGCCTGGATCCCCAGCCACCTTGCCCCAAATGAACACTCAGAGTTATAATATTGTTGGTCAATGACTAGGGCTTCTATTAGCTAGCTCTGTCTTAATTATTAACCCATAACTACTAATCTATGTATTTCCATATGGTCTTAGCTTACTGGAGAATGCCAGAACTGCAACTCCTTTGTCTGCTACATCACAACTGTCCTGGTAGGCTCTTTTGCCTACCTTTCCCAGATTTCTCCTCCTCTCCTAGTCCTGCCTATCTTACAGCCTCATTGGCCATTGGCCCAACATTGTTTTATTCTTCAACCAATAAGAGAAACATATACAAAAGGAAATCCCCCATCACCAGGCTGGCATTGAAATCACAGACATCTGCCTGCCTCTGTCTCCCAAGTGCTGGGATTAAAGGTATGTGCTACTATACACAGCGACTCTGTTTCTTTTTTTAGGGACTTTCTCTGACAGTTTTCTTTTCTCTCCTAAGCATACACACATTTTTAAACACACTGTAAATCATTTAGAGGTTTTTCTTCATTTGAATCAGTCTTTACTGTATATCTCTCTTCTTCTGACCACATGAGTCTTTAATCTGTTAAACAGCATGGCTAAAATTAAAGCAGCAGCTGGCCCCACCCTATTCCTTGTTTTTCTGGTAATTTAGCTTCATGGTAGAATACTGGTGGGAGTCATGCTTATTGGCACAACTCTGCAGAGTTTCCAGGTCCATGTCACCACCAAAAAGCATGCTGCCAACCATTAACTCTGAGGTACCGTCTCTTTGAAGTTGAGGTGTGTTTCTTGTATGCAGAAGAAGGGGGAACTCTGTCTTCGTATCCATTCTATTAGCCTGTGTCTTTTTATAGGTGAGTGAAGATCATTAATATTGAGAGATATTAATGACCATTAATTATTCATTCTTGTTTGTTTTGGATTTGGTGGTGGTGGTGGTCGTGGTATTCTGTGGGGATTTCCACCCCTTTTTTTCTTTTGGCTGTTGGTAAAGTGGGATTATCTATTGCCTATGTTTTTATGGGTGTAGTTAACTTCCTTGGGTTGGAGTTTTCCTTCCAGAATTTTCTGTAGGGATGGATTAGTGGATATGCATTGTTTGCATCTGGTTTTGTCATGGAATATCTTGCTTTCTCCATCTATAGTGATTGAAATCTTTGTTGGGTATAATACTCTGGTCTGGCATCCGTTGTCTCCTAGTGTTGGTAGAATATCTATCCAAGACCTTCTAGCTTTCAGAGTTTCCATGGAGAAGTCAGATGTAATTCTCATAGGTTGCCTTTATATGTTACTCAGCCTTTTACCTTTGTTGCCCTTATAATATTCTTTCTTTATTCTGTATGTTTGCAGTTTTGATTATTATGTGGCAAGGGAACTTCCTTTTGTGGTCCAGTCTACAATTACCTTGGTACCCAAGCCATACAAAGACACAACTAAGAGAGAGAACTACAGACCAATATCCCTTCTGAACATTGATGCAAAAAATTCAATAAAATACTGGCAAATCAAATCCAAGAACGCACCAGAAAAATCATCCACAATGATCAAGTAGGCTTCATCCGAGGGATGCAGAGATGGTATGATATATGAAAATCCATCAATGTAATCCACCATATAAACAACCTGAAAAAGAAAACCTATATGATCATCACACTAGATGCTGAAAAAGCCTTTGACAAAATTCAACAGCCCTTATTGATAAAGATCAGGGATAACAGGAACATACCTAAACATAATAAAGGCAATATATAGCAAACCAACAGTCAACATCAAACTAAATAGAAAGAAACTCAATGGGATTCCTCAAAACTTTGGAACAACACAAGGCTGTCCTCTCTCTCCATATCTCTTCAATATTGTACTTGAAGTTCTAGCTAGAGCAATAAGACAACAAAAGGAGATCAAGGGGATACAAATTTGAAAAGAAGAAGTCAAACTTGAATACTTACAGATGATATGATAGTTTACATAGGAGACACAAAAAATTCTACCAAGGAACTCCTACAGCTGATTAACACCTTCAGCAAAGTGCCTGGATAGAAGATTAACTCAAAAAAATCAGTAGCCCTTCTATATGCAGATGATCAATGGGCTGAGAAAGAAATCAGAGAAACATCACCCTTTACAATTGCCACAAATATTATAAAATACCTTGTGGTACTGCTAACCAAACAGGTGAAAGACCTGTATAACAAGAACTCTGAGTCTTAAAGAAGGAAATTAAAGATACCAGAAAATGGAAAGATCTCCCATGTTCTTGGATAACTAGGATCAATGTAATAAAAATGGAAATCTTGCCAAAAGCAATCTACAGATTCAATGCAATCCCCATCAAATCCAAGCACAATTCTTCACAGACCTTGAAAGAATAATACTCAACTTTATATGGAAAAACAATAGACCCAGGATAACCAAAACAACCCTGTACAATAATGAGGTTGATGACTACCTTATATGCCACCCTAGAGCCTTCATTCAGCAGCTGATGGAAGCAGAAGCAGGCACCCACAGCTAAACACTGAGCCAAACTCCTGGAATCCACTTGCAGAAGGGAGGAATGATGAGCAACAGGATCAAGACGAGGCTGGAGAAACAGCTGACCTCAACAAGGGGGAGTTCATGGACCCCAGACTGATAGCTGGGAAACCAGCATAGGACTGATCCAGATTCCCTGATCATGGGTGTCAGTTAGGAGGCCTGGGCAATCTATGGGGCCTTTGATAGTGGATCAGTATTTGTCTCTATAGTATGAACTAGACTTTGACACATGGGAGGAGGGCCTAGGCCCTGCTCCAACTGATATGACAAACTTGGAAGATCCCCCATGGAAGACCTCACCCTAGCTGGGGAGCAGAAAGGGAATGGGATAGGGGGCCGGTGGGGGGCAGGAGAGGAGGGGAGAGAGAGGGAACTAGGATTGATCATAAAACAAGCTTGTTACTGATTTAAATTTAAAAATAAAAAAAAGCCTGATGCCAGCTGCTCATAAACACCATTTAATTGTTTGGCAGCAGAGCCTCTTAAAAGAGCTTTCTGCTTTTGCCAATAAGGGTGAGTCAAGAAGCTTCTCTTTAAAGAGCTATTCCTCTGCTTGTCTCTAGCAAACAGAGCCCACTCGAGAAAATGCTGCTACCAAGAAGTCAAGCTTGACTTTGTTTTTAAAATCCCTTTTTAAGTTCATGTCAGGTTTTACATGGAAATGCTTTCCCCAAGTGTGGACAACATTCGTTGACCTTAAGTTTGTATCAATAAATACAAAATTCTTACCAAAGCATAGTATTCATTTCTATGTCACTCTACACAAGCTATGAAAATACTGTCACTGTGAAATACACATGTTGGGCTTGCTACAAATATACTTCCTAGGCATGTAGTTCCTGCTACTGCTGATCCCTCTGTCACTCAGGTAGCAATATTTTCCTTCTCCTCGGATGAAATTCCTAAAAAACAAAAAAACAAAAAAACAAAATTTCTGCAGAGCCTGCCATGGCATTCACTCCTGCAATGATATCTCCCTTATGTCCACTGTGTATTTATAACATGAATCACATAAAGACAGAGTCCATGAGGAATCACCAGCACTAGTTTTGCACCTAGTGACTTTTACATTCTCAGGGTTCCCTTTGATGACCACACCTTTGTCGTTCATCTGTGTTGTACCCTGTAATGTGTGTATAAAGCATTTGACTGATGCTTGCTGCCATGTTCAAATGAACTTCAGCCATGGGTAGCATCACAAGGGTGGTATGGTAATATATTATTTATGATATATTAAAGCCACTGGAGATCAAAACGGCAAAACAGTCACATTAGTTAGCAATAGAAACTAGATAGTGGTGGTCCACACCTTTAATCCCATCACTTGGGAAGTAGACGTAGATGGATCTCTGTTAGTTCAAGGCCACTCTGAGCTACCTGAGTATATCCAGTCCTTAAGAGAAACAGGTCACATAAAGATGATCTCAGCACTTGGGATCACACACCTTTAATCCCAGAACTCATGAGAAGTATTAAAGACAGGAGCAGGGTCTCAGAGATGGCATTCATTCTCCATCCACATTAAGGATAGGAAGACAGACATTCATTCTCCAGCCACACTGAGGATAGGAAGGCATTGATTCTCTCCAGTCACACTGAGGAGAAGCCGCAGTTTGAGGCTTGGTGAGAGCCTATGGAGACAGGATCAGCCCTTTCAGCCTGAGGTAGTTGCTTGGCTGTTTTGCTTTTCTGATGATCAGCTTGAAGCTTGAATCCCAATATCTGTCTCTAGGTCTTTTACTTATCATGACACAGGTTGGTTTTCAATTCTGTCTTGGGTATTTTTAACATGTGTAAAAGTGGGAGAAAATGCATCCCTTAGTAAATTGCTGAATTTAATGATGCACATGACTGGGGCTGTGTTTTGCCATTCCAATGAAATGGGTCTGTTCAAAATGGCTATGCTCACATCACAACACATGAACACACTAGAAGAAGTGTTCTGAAAACATACAAGCTGTTATATTTAGTGTCGTCTGTCCACCTCCAAGGGTGTTTTGATGACTCTCTGTGAAGGCCGATCCAGTGGTTAAAAGTCTCACTGTATATCTTCAGGAAATTCTGTCATAAAAAAGGGAAAGCAAATATATGGGTCTCTCAGTTTTAGATAACCCTTGAGTGTCTGCCCTACAGCCCCCTCTCAGGATGGCAGCAGGGTGTACTGAGAGTCATCGACTTTGGAGCCTACATAACCTTCGGTTTTCAGTGTGTGTACTTTACTGCCATAATCCTTAATACATGGACACCCATCCTTCTGTGGCTGAGAAAGTCCCTCGCTAAGCCTCTACTTGTAGTTAATAACAGTTGTCCCCTTAAGTATGCAACACCTACCAGCCCAAACAAAGAGTTACATGACCACCACATCTTTCAAATGTATGTCTGGCCATGCAGGTTGCCAATTAGCACTAAAGAAGAGAATGTCTTTGGAATGTCTCAGGGCTACAACCAGATATGTTGCCATCACAATTGGCACATACTAACATGTGTCCTGTGTCCCCCAATGACTAGGGTAGAAACGTTCCTCGTGTTTCAGCTTTAAACACCCTATCCTAAGGCAGTAAATATTCAACAGAACAAACAACGAACCAGTTCCTGATCCTTTCTTACCAGCTCCTCCAGGTTGTCAAATCGAGCTAGTTGGGCATCTAGTGCCATGCAGGAGGTCTGGCTGGATGTCCAGTTTCTCATGTCTTCAGAAAAATAAAAACATTTGCTTCCAAAACCAATCCAGTCTCTTGAGCAGATGTCAGAGCAAGTTCCACGGTTTTCAATGGCTGGTCTCCCAGAAATGTAAACTGTGTCATGAAATATTATAAGAAACATTTTCTGTGTCTGCTCCCATAGGCTAGCATCTAAATCTCGATGTGGGAGGTGTACTTGGACTGTACTTTCATAACTGATGTCTAGGAGACCCCTTCCAGCACAGTGGTCCCCAATCAAGGCCTTCCAGTGAATGCTAAGGAAGTGCATTAATTTTCTCCTTTGTGTTTTGAGTTTTGAAAAAGAATCACACTATGTCCCCCTGCCTGGCCTTCAATATCCCTCTGTGCCCTGTACTTGTCTGGATCTTGTAGTAATCCTGCTGGCTGTGGCTCCTGAGTGCATGGAATAAAGACAACATACCCTGTAAGGAAATGATTTCTAGGCCATCAGCTCCTTCAGACTGTTCCTAGTTCCTGGAATCCTGTAGCTTCCTCTCCCACAATCCTCCTTCACATTCTCCTTTGCTCTTGACTAGAATGTAGAGTGTAAAGAGCTGTGTGTGTGAGCATGCTGTAACACTTACAAAGGAGAACAAGGAGGAGGGATGCAAGCTGTAGATGAGAAGGAAGGACAGGATGCCGCCTGTGAGCCATGAAAAAGTTATAAAGAGCATGGTTTTTCTAGTGTCAACTTTACTGGTGTTTTTTCTAATTTGTGGTTGATAAGTGTATAAAAATGTAAGCACAATAAAAGTATAAAATCATAACCGAAGCTCCATGGCTTCCCAATGGCTATTCTAACTGTGTGGAAGTTCAATGAGATACATAGGGTTTGGGACTGGGCAAGTGTTGCAGTGCTATGCTAATGGAACTGTGTGATGAGTTCATTTGTGAGTCATGGTAAAGTGATGTGTGTGTGTGTGTGTGTGTGTGTCTGTGTGTCTGTGTGTGTGTGTGTGTGTGTGTGTGTGTGTGTGTGTGTGTGTGTGTAAGAAACTCTGAATGCAGCAGGGTCTCAGAGGACCACTTTGAAAAAGCAGACATTTTTCTTTTATAACATTGTCTTTTTCTTCTTTTAACAGAAAAGAACAAATGCATGGCTCTTTTGAAGGGCTATAGAGCCTACAAATAAATGATTTAATAAGAAATACTGAATACTAGAAATGACCACACTTATTTTTAGTGGAGGGAAATTTGTTGTAGCTGTTCCCATATCTTATATCCAGTACCATGAGGCTTTAACAAAGGGAACAAATACAATGGTCCTGAGGGTGACTGTCTCTTCTTTTGATCTGACTCTTTTCAGAGCTACATAACAGTTTAGGTTACACTGACTAAGTCTTCTTGGCAAAAGTTTGTCCATGTCTAAGCCTGTACTTGCAGTTATCAACAGTTGTCACCTTAAGTATGCAACACCTGTCAGCTCAGACAAAGAGTTACATGACCACCACACTTCTCAAATGTATGTCTGTCCATGGAGTTTGATTATTGGCACTAAAGGAGTGAATGTCTTTGAAATGTCTCAGGGCTATTGCCATCACAATTAGCACACACTAACATATGCCCCATGTCCACTGTATGCCTAGGGTGGGATCCTTTCTCATGCTTCATATTTAACTTCCCTACCTCAAGGCAATAAATATTCAAAAGACAACCCAACAAACAAATTCTTGATCCTTTCTTACCAGCAACTCCAGGCTGTCAAATTGAGCTAGCTGGGCTCCTTGTGCCTTGCAGGAGGTCTGGCTGGATGTCCAGTTTCTCATGTCTTCAGAAAAATAAAAGCATTTACTTCCAAATCCAATCCAACCTCTTGGACAGCTGGCATTGCAAGGTCCACAGTTGTCATTTTCTGGTTTCCCTACAATGAAACAGTGTCATGAAATATATAAGAAACATTTTCATCTCTAGTCCAATAGGCTAGCATCTAAATCTCAATGTGGGAGGTGTACTTGGACTGTACTTTCGTAACTGATGTCTAGGAGACCCCTCCTAGCACAGTGGTCCCCAATCAGGGCCTTCCAGTGAGCGCTAAGGAAGTGCATTAATTTTCTCCTTTGTGTTTTGAGTTTTGAAAAAGAATCACGCTATGTCCCCCTGCCTGGCCTTCAATATCCCTCTGTGCCCTGTACTTGTCTGGATCTTGTAGTAATCCTGCTGCCTGTGGCTCCTGAGTGCATGGAATAAAGACAACATACCCTGTGAGGAAATGATTTCTAGGCCATCAGCTCCTTCAGACTGTTCCTGGTTCCTGGAATCCTGTAGCTTCCTCTCCCACAATCCTCCTTCACATTCTCCTTTTCTCTTGACTAGAATGTATAGTGTAAAGAGCTGTGCGAGTGAGCATGCTGTAACACTTACAAAGGAGAACAAGGAGGAGGGATGTAAGCTGTAGATGAGAAGGAAGGACAGGATGCAGCCTGTGAGCCATGAAAAAGTTATAAAGAGCATGGTTTTTCTAGTGTCAACTTTCCTGGTGTTTTTTTCTAATTTGTGGCTGATAAGTGTGTAAAAATGTAAGCACAATAAAAGTCTACGACCATAACCAAAGCTCCATGGCTTCCCAATGGCTATTCTAACTGTGTGGAAGTTCAATGAGATACATAGGGTTTGGGACTTGGCAAGTGTTGCAGTACTATGCTAATGGAACTGTGTGATGAGTTCATTTGTGAGTCATGGTAAAGTGATGTGTGTGTGTGTGTGTGTGTGTGTGTGTGTGTGTGTGTGTGTGTGTGTGTATAAGAAACTCTGAATGCAGCAGGGTCTCAGAGAACCACTTAGAAAAATAACAGACATTTTTCTTTTATAACATTGTCTTTTTCTTCCTTTAGCAGAAAAGAACAAATGCATGGCTCTTTTGAAGGGCTATTGAGCCTATAAAAAATGATTTAATAAGAAAAACTGAATACTAGAAATGGCACACACTTATTTTTAGTGGAGGGAAATTTGTTGTAGCTGTTCCCAGTTTGTATACCCAGTACCATGAGGCTTTAATGAAAGGAACAAATACAATGGGTGACTGTCTTTTCTTTTTATTTGACTCTTTTCAGAGTCATATAATAGTTTAGGTTACACTGACTAAGTCTTCTTGGCAAAAGTTTGTCCATGTTTAGACTTGTGTATTATTCACTGATGCTGTTAAAGTTAATTTTATAAAACAATATGAATCATTACTTCAGCTATGGCGGGGAAGCTGTACAAGATTTTATCATGTTATTTACAACAGTCTACAACTAAATGCTCAGGAATAACATATTTCTGGAACATTCTACTTAATAATTTCAGAGTAGTTGAAGATATTAACTAAAACTAGGAGTCATGGAGGCAGTGAGTCTTCACTGAAACTATGAATAATGGGCGATGGTTCATCGGTACCTTCCCCAACCCTATTACTCTCCACTGCCCTTACTTCCCTTTAGCTGTAGCTCTTCCTTCAGGTTTTACTCCTCTTGTTTCAGTGCTGAATAGTTCCTCCAGGTAGAATATGTCTTCTGCATCTCTCTAGAGCTTGTTGAATGTCATCTTCCCAGAGATATTGAGCCTGGCCTCCTTTGCACAACACAGCTTTTGCTATTCCTTTTCTGCTAAGCCTTAACTTCCCAAAGAACAGGAATTTCTGGTGTGTTTTCTCTAGAACCCTTCCCACAGTGCCTGACTCACAGTGATCAGTAAGTATTTACTAACAGTGAGAATGTGGACAGAACTGGAGAATGAATCACTTACTTGGCAAACCAACAGAAAGTGCAATTACAATTACAGTGAGGACCACAATAAATATGTAGCAGTCTTGAAGCTTAATGGGAAACCTAGAGGAGATGCTTCTGAGGTGTTTTCCTTGAAGAATATTACCTGTAAAATAAGAATATAAGAATGCTAGTTTAGAGAATTTCTTAAGGAAGATAAGATAAACTTAGCACAAAAACCCACCTTACAATTGCCTACAGGTACCTGAAAGGGCACTAAAATCCCTTTCAATGAAGGCCCTGGTCCATAAAGGATGTCCCTGGTGGAAAGAAGACTAGAGATGCTGGAAACAGCCAGGGGCCTTCTGGTTGCTGAACTAGGGTGAATCATGAAAGAGCAAGTGTGGGGACACCAGACCTTGAACAGAGACCCACTTCCCCTTCAGCCTGGGAGCAGGCAGCTGTGAGATAATGTTTACTGAAAACAATTCAGTGCTATAAAGCTCTTGATAGGGCTCAGATAAGGGCTTGCTCACTGAAACACCATGACTTTGATACCCCCTACGGCTACATGCTTCTTCCTGTTCCCCCTGCGGTGTCTCCCCGATTCTGTGGCCTGAGATTAAACCACCAGCCAGGAGGGTGAGAAGTCTGGGAGAGTTGTTGGAGAATTGTATGTAGATGGATGACAGAAGTCCTTAAAAAGGGAAGCTCTTTTTTCTTGGGGAGCTCTCTCTCCTAAGCGGACTTGGGGTCTCCTCCTAAGCTGACTTGGGAAGCATAAAGTTTTCTTAAAGCAACCAACTGGTCTCTGTGTCATCTATCCCGACCACCTCGCTACATTCTCGGATGCAGGCTGTACAGCAGGTGCGACAAGCAAGAAATAAAGGAGTGAGGACCACAGTGAGAAGCAGCAACAGCAGCCAGCTGCATTGCTCTCCATTAAAAGTGTTCTGGGTAGGAGGGGTAACAGAAACATTAGGGGGAAAAAATCAGAGTAACTAGACCTATTAACAAACTAAGAGAAAAGTAGAAACATCTATACACAGCAAAACTGTGTGAAAATTAGGCATAAAGGAACTGTCCCACACTTAACAAAAACTATCCACTAAAAAACAAACAGTAAATCCAGTTGCAGTCTTCTTCATTCCCAACCATGCAATTATGAATGCTTTCCCAGCCATATGGAGCAGGAGCAGGATGTCTGCTGACTACTCCAGGGTGACTTTCACAGGAGGGCCACCCAGGGCAAAGAAATAGGGTCACATACCTGGAGAATGGCTCAGCAGGTAAGAGCACCTGCAGCTCTTCCAAAGGATACAGGTTCAATTCCTAGAACCCACAAGATAACTTACAATCCTGCCAACTCCAGTTTGAAGGGACCCATTTCCCACTGCTGGCACCATTACCCCCCAAATGCACCAGGCACTCATGCGATGAACAAACACGCAGACAAAAGAGCCACAGTCACAAAATAAGGGTCTTGAAGGAAGAAAGGTTTATGCTTCTTGAAAACAGATGAAAGTGTTTCTTTTCACCAATGATGTGGGCCTATCTGCACAAAAATTCTCACAAACCTACAAAATACTCCTGGATGTTAAAAAAATGAGTTTACAAAGCTAGAGAACATAATGTCAGCATGGTAAAATCAGTTGCAGTTTCTGTCAAATGGAAATTATTGTCTAAGAGAACACCATTTGCAGTAATGCCAAAAACATAAACGACAAATCTAAATGAAAAAGTTCATAATCAGCATAAGGAAAACTACATGTAAAACTAGGAAGAAATCAGGGCAAGGCTGGAGAGCTGACTCAGTGGTTAAGAGCACATTTGCTACTCTTGAAGAGGACCTGGGTTTGATTCCAGCACCCACATAGGAGCTTACAACATCTAAAATTTCAGTTTCAGGAAATTTGACACATATTACAGGAGATTTGATCGCAGTGTAAATCTCCAAGACTGTGTTAACAAAATTTACCTTGGATCAGGGGCAGAGCCAGCAACTAATTGACAAGAATTAGCCATAGAAAGTACAAATGACCCAGGAAGACAGATACAGAGACACACAGGAAGTGAAGTGAGAGACTTAGATATTTCATGGTCTTTTGTCTAGGACATGTGGAGAGAGACATGCATGCTGCGTAGCCACTTAAAAAGGGAAGGTCAGGGGATCCTTCCTCCATTGCCTCTTTGATCTATCAGGTTTCACCCCAATATCTGACTCCCAAGTCTTTATTGTTAATAGAACAACTTAGATAAAAACAACAGATGGCCTTTCCTTTCCTGACCTTGGTGGGCACTAGGAATGCATGTAATGCAGATATTTATGCAGGCAAAAAACTCATACCCATAAATTTTTTATAATAAAAAAGGAAAGATAAAGACAGTTCTAAATACATAAGGAACTTGACCACTCAATATTGCTCATATGTCAACAATTCATGAACTAATTTATATATGCAACAGTGTCACTTCCTGAGGAATGGATGCCTTCAAAAAAAAAGACATAGCACCAAATTATATGAAAAGTCTCATGAAAATTAAAAAGAAATTAGAATAGTCAAAATTGATCCTGAAAAAGAAAGGTCTAATTCAGTGATCATGCTGCCTAATCACATGACTCCTGGAAACAGGAATAAAGACAGCCTGATGCTAGCAAAAAAAGAAGACACTAGAATAATAAAGCAGGAAAAAAAAGACTCCAGAAATTACATCAAACACACATGGTCAACAGATATTTAGACAGGGAAAGACAGCCATTGCTCCATTATGTATGTGCTACTGAAGTAACCTGGTGTCTGTCTTGACAAGAATCAAGTCAGACTGTAGACCCAAGCACAAAGTTTAGTATTGTAAGTCATTTAATTCTTTTAAAAGTGGGGGGAAGGTGCGAATTTGTCTTAGGCAAAAGTCGTCTTAGATCCAAGAGCAAAATCATTGTGTATATAACAGGAGGCAGATGAATTAGATATTGATGTGACTCTAACGCCATTTTTCAGAAAGACAGACTTGTGCAGACACTATGAAGCTGTATGGCTGTTTGTACAGGAAGTGTAAGATGTGGTGAAGCCCCCATCATGCCCATGCTGGAAAGGAAAGCCCGCATTTATGTTTCATTAAGAAAGAACAAGAAACCTTAATGTGCATATTTGTGGTACCTTTAGGGATCACTGTGAAAACTGGAACATTTGCAATCATTCAAATGTCCCCAAGCTGATGACAAGGTAAGCAAACTCTAGCAACAAAGAAACAAGTTGGACCACAAACCTGCACTTCCCTATTTCTCATGCCATTTACCAGGCCACAGTCTCTAAACTCATCAGCAAGCTTAAAGGCAGTGAGTCACAGAAAACTGTCTCCTTCCTTCCTCCCTCCCCACAAATTCTGGAAAAATTAATAAATAAATAACCCAACTGCCATGACTCACTTCCTCCTCTCACTTCTCCACGAGTTTCCTGCCAGCTTCTCTTCTTGTGTAAGATTTCATCTGAGGTGCTTGCATTCTTCTGAATTCAGATAGTGTTCCTGTGTCAGTGGTGCTGTGGACATAGTCTCCTAGAATCTAGTCAATAGTGGATCTGACCTGCTATTAATAGACACTGCGTTTCCTGAAGAGCAGAAAGCAACGCTGTGACAACTGACAGAAGCCAAATGTGAAGTCTCTGCTTCAGGGACACATTTTATGGCACTCTGGAAAAGTAAGTGTGTAACGGCTGGGGACAGAGGTACACAGTGTCTGCAACCTGGAATGGGGAAGTTGCGGATAGGTGGGAGGTCTACATATCCTTCATAAGCTATTGTTTTAGATTTATTTTTGTGTATGAGTGTTTTGTCTGCATTTATGTATATATGTGTACTATATGCATGCCTACTGCTAGGAAAGGTTCTGAAAAGTGTGTTGATCCCTGGAATTGGAGTTAGGGCTGGGAATGTGAGCCACCATATTGGTGTTAGGAATCAAACCCAGTCCTCTACATGTTCTTAATGGTTGAGTCTCTACATATCTTGATGAAGAATTCATGATTAGATGTTTTCAAAATTCATGAAATTTATACCAAATGAGTTAATTTTACGGAATACCAATTGTACCTTTTACAAAGTTTCCACTGATTTTATCCATTGCCTTTTGCTGGCTGTCACACCCCTCTGTCCCATTAACAACAGAGAAGGCTATGCAGGACTGGAAGGCTTTACGTCCGAAGCTGTGGCCTTTGGGTTTGGGGTCCCCACAAAACTCTGGACCTCCATTCTTTACTCTCTTATGTTCAATTACAGATCCAGCGCTTCTCAGCGTGTGAGCAATCTGGTTTCCCGAGGTTCTCCTCATTGATCCTCACACCCCCCTGTACATTGTGAATCTTTGGAGATATCTAGCCTTTCATATTTTGAATGTATATGCTTCCTTGTGGTTTCAAGTTCTGCATTGTGCTTAAGAAAAAATCCTTCCAAATCCAGTCTGATTTTTAACTAGTTCTCTGACTGACAAGCAGTGTTAGGCTTTCATGCCTGACTAATTTCTCTGAACATGTCACCCACATTGTCACTAAAGACTTCATCCCATCCTCTCTTATTGGAGCATAGTATACCATTACATATGGGAATTGATAAGTTTTGGATCCGCAGTTATTGGATATCCTCCTCCGCCAATGCAATAAGTCAATCAAACCGAATTAACAAATCCAGGTTTAATCTGAGCAGACCATAGGACCTCTCAGGTGGCTCTAGGGAAAGCAGGGGAGAGAACATGAGAGTGTGACAACCAGGTCTTCAGTGGCCAATAGGCTTGATGTTGAGCAGCTCCAGGGAGGGACTGACTCTGGGCTGGCTTTCTGAAGGGAGGGGCTGCTGCTTGGAGGGCTTTCTGAGGGGGTGGGGTCAGGAATGGGAGGAGTGAGACTGGAGTGCAGAGTGCAACCCCCCCCCCCCGCTGCAGCTCCCCAACAAGAATATGTATCACAGTTTTCCCATTTATTCACTAATAGAATGCAGGCGTGTTCCATGTGCTTGCTAATGTGAACAGTGTCACAATACACAATCAAGCAAAATATCTCTAGGAGGAGGCAGATAGCAAGTAGACAATAATTACTATATAGTGTGTCAGATCTGGTGTTAAAGGGCACAGTAGGATGAGTACAGATCCCAATAAATACTGTGTTTCTAAAAATAGCCAGGGGGGGGTTAATATAGTCACCATAAAGAAACAATGAACGTGTGCATTCATTTTAATGTGCCAGTCAAAAAACACAGCCACCTCTGGCCTTGAACTGTTCAGACTGACTAACCAGTAGGGTTCTCCACTGGCAAGAAAAAAGGGCTTGCTGGACCTTTGTTTTAAGCAACCAGATTTTATCAGGCCTGCGAGTCATATGATGATGAAGCCACAGATGAGGAGGTGAAACTGTTAGAGTTTACAGCCAGGTCCACAGTCAGCAGGTGTGGCAACTTTCAACTAGTCAGCTGCTTTGAGGACTTTGGCCACTGCTGAGGACTTGGCTGCCCTTTCCAGCCCACAGAGAAGCCTGAAGAAGGAAGGAAATCTTCATTTTGGTAACTTTTCCCAGCACAGCTGAGCTCTGGCTAACAGGAGGAATATGTGACCTGGTGGCACCCGAGGGACAGCAGAGACCAACAGCTGCTTCTGTCCCACAGAGCAGGTTCTTCAGGCTGTGTAAAGGGTCCTGGGTTGGTGTGGAGGGGACAGGACCCAGGCAGTTACAGGAGGCCTGGTGAGATGGCCTCCTCTTCAGTTCGTCCCCGCCTCCCAGGTCAGTGTCCCCATCTCCACAGCAGGGGTCGTCCACCTGGAGGACCCTGGCCTGATCTCCTGAGATCGCCAGCACACCCGTGAGCTAACAAGAATCATGAGCTCTGTTTTTCAAGACATATTCTATTCCTAAACAGAAACATTAAAGAGGGAGGAGAGACAGGTTTATTGTCGCTGTCCTTGTAGAGAAAGGACGGGGTTCATGTCCAGCATCCACTCAGGGGACTGCAATTGTCTAAGTGTAGTTCCAGGGGATTCAGTCCTTCTTTGGCCTCAGTGGGCACGGACATGCATGTAATGCACAGACACGTAGGTAAAGCACCCATACTCATGTAATAAAATTTTAAAAATTGAATGGAAGGAGATTTAAAAAGAATGAAACATTAGTTTTCAAAATGAAAGGATACAGTTTTAAAATAGAAATTTCCAGTGTCTTTTTCCAATCATTGACCATAAATTAAAACTGAAGATGGATTTCCTGATGGGATCAATCTCAAATCCCCACCCTCCTGAAAAACCTGGGATGCACCAATAGGAACAGCAGGACAGAGATTGTTCCCTGATGCCTTAGAATCACTCAAGGAGTATTCTGGTGGCCAAAGGAAGGGGAGAAACTTCTGACAGGTGGGAAGTATGGGTGAAAAGGCCCCAAGGCTCAGGAAAGGAAGGCTGGGATGAAGAAGGGGCACTGTAGGTGGGCTCTGGATGGCAGATGTGTGCCTGAGAAAGTCCCAGGTCATCCAGCAACCCTCCAGGAATCCAGACACCTGCTTTGTTTTACAACCTCAGACAGGCTGTTTATCCCTCTGGGCAGCAGCAGGGTTATCAGAATCAAGAATGAATGGCAGGTCTGGTGGCTACAAGTGTCTGTAAAACTACATCAAATGTTATCTGATGGGCAGTTTGTTCAACCCTAACACCTTCAACACATGGCTACAGGTCTTTTAATCACAGGGAGTGAGAGGAGAGTAAATCCCAGTCTCACTGGCTACCTCCTCATTGCCTCACTCAGGCAGGAAAGCAAGAAAAGTGCAAATTCCAGCTTCCTGAGAAGCATACATACCAAGTATGCTATTGGTTGCTCTTCTCCAAATATGTTTAAATAGCATACGCCGTAATAGAATAATACAGAAATGAACTGGTACCTTCCTTCCTACAGCAGAGCTCCCCACCCCACCCTCGACCTCTACTGAGCTCTAGAGACCCCTGTGGCAGGCTAACAGGCTGATGAGTCCTCTCCCTGATGAAACTCCCCTCTCTCCCTTAACTTAATTAACAATTCATTAAATACTTACAATTTCCTCTCACGTAGTCTGGGGAGGTAGACTCTGCAGTTAACATTCTCATGAAGGCTTTACACCACCTGTCTTCTTGCCGAAGCAAATAAACTCAGAGGACTAGAGTGGACATTTGAAGGCAGAGAAACTTAGGTTGTGGGCGGGACTGAAATGGAAGCTCTGCCAAGCTTGTCAATGATTTATTACCTGATGGATAATCCTGCACATAGTCACCCTTTTGACACATAGCATCTGTTTCTTGGAGAAACAGAATTACAAATTTGGAGAGGGAGTGTGACATAAAAGAAATGTGTACCATAAAGGAAATAAATGGAACTGAGGAGTGTTGTAGATTTTAATACTGCAAAATAGTTTTTAATTACAACAACTTCACACATTTCTCTCTGCGGCCAAGGTGGGATGACCGGGGTGTCTCACTGTGCTGCAAAAATCAACCTAAAAACAAAACAACTGCATGAGATGAAATGCAATTGCCAGCCCTTTTCAAGCTTGTGAAAAAGAGAATTTCTAGAAAGAAGCAAAAACTTTCAAAGATCCTGCTACAAGGCAGTGACCATAGAGGATTTGGAAAACTGTGAATTTGGAGCCATCTTTAGCCCTCTTTTTAAAAAAATGAATTTACCGTATGCATATTGTATTCTTCTGAATGTATGTGTGTGCACTGTGCATGCCCTGGGCTCATGGGGTCAAGGAGAGCAGCAGAGCTCCTGGAGTTGAGCCTCCTCCCAGCCCTCCATGTCCACCCTCTCAATACCTGTTTATCGCTAACCTCACCTCTCACCTTTGTGACCATCAGGTAACTAGAAGACTAGCTTTCCTTGCAGTGTGTTAACAGACAGAGAGCTCCCACAAACCCAGAAGCTACAAGCATCATAAAGTACCGTCTGACCCCTGTGACAAAGGTCCACCCACTTTGCTGTATCTGCCTGCGTCTGGTGTTTCCACCAATGTGCTTGAAAAGTGTCTTCACGTGTGGCTTCCTTTGGTCTGTGACTATAAAGATTCCATTACCACCGTGGAACAGGGAATTTAGAGTGATCTAAATGGGTCTTCCTGGGCCATGGTCACTCATTGTGTCTCCAGAGTAAACTCTTGTCTCCTGTGAGAAGAGAGTTGTGTGTCTGCACACAATGGGCAGTGACTGTCTGGGAACAGGATAGGAGAGCACATTGTCCTGTAGGAAAGTGCAGCAGAGAAGAGGCAGACCAGATAACAGCAGGCTGAGAGCGCTTCATTGGAATAGAGAGGGGCCCAAGCATTCCATGGCATGAAAGTTGAGCACACTTAAAGGTGCTGGGTGTGTGTGTGTGTGTGTGTGTGTGTGTTTACTGTTTGATTGGAAGCTGGTGAGTTCTGTTCCCTCCCCAGGCATATTGCTCCTGCAGGTGGAACTGAACACTCACTCTGGGGCTGAGCCATTCCTTCTGGCCTGGGGCTACAGCTCAGAGCATCCTGACTCAATTCCTTCTAACCTGAGGCTCTTACTCAAAATATCCCAACTCTGGTAGGGTAAAACAGAAATTAGTGTAGATGAGTCCTCATTTGCTGGTGGGTCCCAAAGGTGGAGTGGGAATGTTCAGGATGCTTCCAGGTTAGAATAAAAGCTGCTTCTCTGGGGGCATGAAGAATCCAGAGATGCTGTAGTTTAGGAAACCATGCAGATTTTGTTGGAGAAACTTGGTAAGATAGCGCGCGCACACACACACACACACACACACACACACACACACACACACACAAAAGCAGGGACCAAACAATAGAGTTAACATAATCATAACCACTGGGCCTGCCAAGGGCAAGATCCAACATCCCCAAGCAGCGAGGGGCTTTCCAGAAAGCATTGTCTGCCCTCTCTCTGTGTTGATCCTTTGTAGTAATTGTCTAGCTTCCCCCCCGTACTAGGCCAGGTTCATTCACATAACAGCACCATTCTGCTCCTAGATACACACAGGTGACCCCTCTCTAGGCAGTCATTAAGTCCAGCCCTCTGTGGTTTGGAAGATTGCCACAGCCAGTGAATCTGAGTTGGTTGCATGGCTATGCTTTTTTTTTTTTTTTTACCAGGGTCAGGTCTTCCTGAATATTGTCATGGTGGAAGCTTCACCCCTGCCCCTGGCGTCCATATACCCAAAGAGTCTGGAGTGTTAAGGTGGAAGTTTCACACTAGCCCCCTCCCCCATCACTCTCCATACCCTACTGCATCTCAGGAAGCCCACCAAACGATGATCCCTCTCCCGGAGATGCTCAAGACCACTGGCACAAGGTATTTAAACTGTCCCCCAGGAAACAGACTCCTGATTTTTCCAGTCTCCCATTTCCTCTCTGGGGTGCTGGAAGGCCATCAGGGAGTGTTGTATCCATTAAACATGAGCTTTCTTTATTGGGTTTGATTTGTTCTGATTTGGATTGCTGTGTCAGGGGAGAGGCTTGTCGGGCTGTAGAAGCTTTTCAAATCTGATTGCTCAGTTGGCTGTGCTTTATCTGTTGGAGCCCTGTTGCTGTTCCACAGCTGGTGGTTGTCCCTCTAGAGCCTTCTCCAGTGAAAGACCCTGAAATTATAGAAATAAAATATAAGCTTAAACAGGGAGGGCACCCCACTAGAGAACTTGGGAAGTGAACAAAGGACCCCATCCCAGGAACTGGCCAAACCACAGAATGGAATGTATGGTTTAGCAACCTTAATTGCAGAAGGGCTCTAAACCCACAAAAGGTCAATTCCGGGCTACTGACCACCTGTGAAGAACTGACCAGGGCATCAGAGATGGGCAAACAAGATTCGTGGGAAACAAGGAGATGATAACACCATTTACTTAGGGAGAGATGATTAACTCATACCAAGGTTTGAGGAATTTACAACGTGTAGGTCAGGAAGACATCCACTTCCCCTGGTCAGTAGTCACGTATCCCCCCCATCACAAGATAGGGACCCCTCCCAAAGGCTTGTGGTTTTTGTCTTTAAAAGCTGATTGTAACTAAACCTCGGGGCCAATCGGTCTAGAAGCTGACCAAGAGGCCCATCTGCAGATGCCTAATTAAAGCCTCTTGCGTGTTGCATCAATTGGCGAGTGGACTCTTGATTCTTGGGTGATGAATCCAGCTTGGGGACACCTCCTCAATTTGGGGTACCCCAATACCAACAGTAAGGGAGTAGAATCAGGCTTCTGTTTTTCCTGATTCTATGAACAAGATATTAATATGTTTCCTGTGCCAGGAGAACACCTAACTCTGTAGTGAAGAAGACTGTGACACTTTTCCCTCCAGGGCAGCAAGTGTAGGTACAATCCTGGGATGCAAAGTAAGTCTTATTTGATGCTCTTGCCTTGGAAGACAATTGTGTGTAGTTTTTTTCTGGTCCTACAGAGTCAGCCTCTCTGATTATCTGCGTCAGGTGTCTGGCTAAGCAGTGCTAATTTGTTGACTACTTGGTTTGTATTATGTTAGATATACCTACCCTGTGTATTTTGTTTCACTAGGCTAGCAGTTTTAGAAATAGTCTGTGAATGGAGGTGGAGATGGTGGGGTATTATATATGTACACACACACACACACACACACACACACACATACACACACACACACACACACCCTGGCAGCCGCTGTTAACCTTTAACAACCACTTTCTGCCTTTAGAGCAGACACCCTGGCAGCCACTGTGTACACAGCGAAACTTTTAACAATTGTCTCTGCCTCCCAGCTTCCCAGCTAGGTGGGTACAGTGGACACAGGTTAGTTTCTAACTATTACCTCCATGGGACCCTCTCATTATAATCCCTGAATTTTTAACTGTCCTCCTATGTGACTCTGGTCTCTACCTTGTATTCTTTCAAGGACAACACTGTGTCAACCACAGGTTTTCCCAAATATCCTAAGTTAACACCCTAAAACCAAAAGTTGTAAAGCTTAAAATGGAATGTGACTTTGACCCTTACCTCGAGGTTGTAAAAACTCTTTAACCCATACCTGGTGCTTGATTTTACTGTAAGAAGAGGCCTGAAATGAGCCCCCATTGCCATGGTTTCAGAAGATCAATCTCTGGGTGTGATGCCAGTTAGCTTGTAAGCTCTTTGTGCCCTGTGGGGATTTTTTTAAAATAAAGATTGCTTCTGGATTTATAGACCTTGGTGTTCTTCCCATTATTTGTGCCTCCCCCAACCCTTGGCCATCAGAGGGGGTGGTGTTTGTGGGGAAGGAGTGTCTTGGCTTCTTAAGGGCAGATGAAAGGAACCAGAAAAGGCAGCAAGAGAGAGCCAAGCGTGACCTTCATGCAGGACTGTGTTTCTATTGGTGGAAACATGGGGAGGGGTCATCTCAGTCTCACTGACTTGGAAGGATGGGCCATACATCCCACGACATGTGGGTGGATGAGAGAAAATCCCCATTGGAAGAAACCAGCTGCAAACTTCATAGGGACAGAAATGAACTTCCATGGTCCAGAAGCAGAGACTCTGCAAGTGCCGAGGGTGTCCGGACAGCTGTGGGGCAGGAGTGTCTGGAGTGCACAACATTGTGTCTGTTGTTAGAACAGAGTTAGATATGACAATGCAGTCTGTTGGGCCATTGGTCAGCCTGTTTTTGAGAAGAGAGATGCATCATTTGTCTCTTGATGTTCCCTGCCATAGGGAATGGCAGGTTGGGAAAAAGAACTGCTTCGTTTCTGTATGAAAAGGGAGTTCATAACTGATGTTTCCTTTTGGCTAGGAAACACCTTTCTCTCCAGACTAAGGTGTTGCATGTATTATGTTGTGGATGAATTTTGAACCAGTGTAAATGCACTGACTATCAGACTGGAAGCGAGTGTGAGAGCCCGGGTAAGAACAATTAGTTCCGCCATGGGGAAGTTGTGTGAGGGGAGGGGCCTGGCTTCCACTAACTGTGGGCTTGTGGGGTTCTCCAGTGCCCGTCAGAGGAGCTACACTCAGCAAGGGAGCTCATGGAGTTCACTTCACCTAACAGCAAAGCTAAAGCCTGGAGAGGCTCTGCGCCTCCTCATGCAGAATGCACTCAGGCAGTACCTTGGTCAACCCAGGGTTCCATGATAGTCTGTTCGCAGGTGCAAAGGACCCCTTTAAAAGACAGACCCCGCCCCCTTATGCTCTCTTTCCTGCTCTCCCCGTGGGGGCATACGGGACTTTTCCGGTCTCCCTCTTCTCTTCTGTCCTGTCCCTGTTTCTGTATCTCTGTGTGTCTCTTGACCTCTTTTCTCTTTCCTTTCCCCTTTCTAATAAAAACTTCTCACTTAAGGTCTGTCTGCCTGGCACCTTTATCCTCCACCTTGGTCACCCTCACCTGTCATGGAATCCGCCAAGGTTCCCCTCTTGCTTTATCCTAACACCATGCCAGGAAGTTGTACAGTGATAGCAAAGAGTTCGGGAGCCCAGCTACATAAAGTGTGCTTTAAAAAAGTAGTTTTAAGTGTTGTTGAAACTACTAATAAAATTATGGTTTTATTCCACTTTTAAAAAAAGAATCATTACTTTGGGGTTCAGGTGTTATGGTAGGAAAATTAATACAAAGAAAAATGTTTAACTACTTGTCGGCTTATAAGAGAAACTTGTGATTTTTTTTCTTTTTTATTATTTATTTTTAAATTTAAATTAGAAGCAAGGTTACTTCACAAGTCAGTTCCAGGTCCCTCTCTGTGTCCCTCCCCTCCTCCTGTGCCCTCCTCCCAACCCCCCCCCAATATCCCCTCATTTCCCCAGGGAGGGTGAGGCCCTCCTTGGGGGTGTCCATAGTCTGTCATTTCATCCGGGGCAGGGCCTAGACCCTCCCCCCAAGAGTTCAGGTTGAGAGTGCAACTCACATTGTTAGATGGGAGTCCAAAGTCCATGTGTATACTCAGGATAAATACTGATCTACTACCCAAGGCTCGATAGATTACCTAGGCCTCCTCACTGACACCCCCATTCAGGGGGTCTTGATCAGTCCCATGCTGGATTCCCAGGCATCAGTCTGGGATTTAAGAACTAACCCTTGTCAGGTCAGCTGTTTTTGGGGGTTAATCCCTTTGGTCATCAGCCCTCCCTGTCTGTTACTGGCTTTCTTGAGTTTAGCTCAGTGCTTAGAGTCTGCCTCTTCACTTGTGATCTTAATGTGATTTCTTATGTAAAGATTTTAATTTGTTTTTGGAAAATATGTAACTTTCGGCTATGTGGTAATCTTTTCTTTCATACAAATTTTTGTCTTAGGGGCATGAAGGGATGGCTCACAGGTTAAGAGCATTGGCTGCTTTTCCAGAGGTCCAGAGTTCAATTCCCAGCAACCACATGGTGCCTCACAACCGTCTGTAATGAGATCTGGTGCCCTCTTCTGGTGTACATGCGGACAGGACAGAGCACTCATATGAGAAAAAAGAGAGAGAAACTTTTGTAGAAGAGGAATAAGAGGGGAAAAAAGTAAGAGAAGTAAGTGTTGCTGTGTTACTGCAGCTCCTGGCAATGAAGCACCAACACAAAATTCAACAGAACCCACGTGGAGTTTACTGGGGGAAAGGGAGCACAGGGAGGGGTAGGTGTTGGCCGACCAGGAACAGAGGGGAGGGCAAGGGCAAGGGAACCAACCAGGGTGACAGGTGTCTGCTCACAAGGGAAAGCTTGCACTTGCATACACAGGCCCTACTCAGGCACAGAAGGCCTTAAGTAGGCAGCAACACAGGGCCCTTTGAGCTAGGTATCCATCTGATGTCAGTGTCAGGGAGTGGGGTCAGCATGAGGCCTGGATCCTTACAGGAAGATGAAGAAAGATGTAAAGGGAAACATCGGGGAAGGGGTAGAAGGGGACACATCTGAAATAAGGACTAGAGAAACACCTGGGAAGCAGAAGTGAAAGTAAAACAGAGAACAAAACAGGGAAGAGTCCAGAGAGGGAGAACAGCCTACAGAGAAGAAAATCACATGAGGACTTGAGCTTTGGCCTCAGATAAACTTCCCATGTGTGTTCTGCCTCACTCCAACAGTTTGACAATTCACATCTGCTCTGCACTTTCTCTGACCTCCCTGGAGCCTGCTGGGGGCTGGGCCCCTTGGCAGCAGGGTTCCTTTGAATTACAGGACATCCTGCTGTGTGAGGGGTTTATTTTAGGCTGCTCCCAACTGTAAAACAATCTGGGGCTTTTTCAGGGGTGACCAAGTATGTGGGGGAAAAAGGGATTAGAAGGAAAGTCAAGTGTCTCAGAGCAAGAGTGGAGGAGATCAGAGGATATGGGGGCTACTGGAGAAGGTTGTGGGATTGGGTGTGGGCATGGCGCAACTGAGAGACTTCGATTTCATATTCACAAGTGTGGAGAAGCTGTACTCTGGTCAGAGGGAGAGTTAGGAAACCTCAATACTGATGAGGCCCTTGAGTGAGTGTATAGTAAGGATGTGCAGGGGACTGTGGAGTGAGATTTTGTTTGTCTCAGGAATGAGCAGTGCCACTATGACCAGGGTCCAGGGCCAAAGTGGCCAGTCTAGAGTGACTATGTCTAGCTGTTTAGAGAAATAGGCCATGGGGTGGGTAGCATATGTTCCCTCTCAATTTTTAGCAAAGTATTTTGAGGGCTTGTTCTAGCTGAGCATGTGAAAAGAGATAGAGGGGCAGTATGAGTCCAAAAAGACTACTGAAGAATTGAGAGTAGACTTGACTGTGTTGATGGGGAAAGAAGGGATTAAGGGGGAAGGTGTCTCCTCTAGGGGCCCTTTAGTGGCATGAGAGAGAGTCTGAGCAGCAAGGGAAATGTTGAGGATCCATATGCAGAAAAATGAAAGAGGTCTGGTAATGCAAGCTGCTCACATTTGTTTGTGGGTGGGGAAGGCAAGGAGCTCTCCCTCATGAGACTGACAGGCCCACATAAATGACTGACAGCTGGCAGTTCTGGGCCTTGTCTCAGGAAGTCATATACCCACAAGAGACAGCTTAAGAAGGGTCATGGAGTGTTGGAGATAGGTCTGTGGAGAAGAGCTGCATAAGAGGAGGTCACCTGCACACTGGAGGAGATGAGGGGACAAGGCTAGGTGGGGTCCTGTTGTAAGACCTGGACAAAGTAGTGGGGGCTGTCTCAGAATCCCTGCAGCAAAGCCATCCAGGTGAGTTGCTGGGCAGGCAGGGTGTCTACATCCGCCTATGTGAAGGCAAAAGTATAGATGTATAGAGAGGGATAATGAAGACGACCTCTTTAAGATCAAAGGCAGAAAAGATGGCAGCAGAGGAGGGGATGGAGGGATGGAGTTTGGTTGTATGCATAGCAACCACAGGGAAGGTATACACAATTGCCTGGTTGTTTACTGTAAGTCCTGGACCAGGTGATTAATACACCTGGGCTTTTTGACACCTAGTGGGCAGCTTTGTGAAGAGAGTTAGTGAGAGGTACAATGGCTGCTTGCAGACACCAGTCAAGCTCAGTCATGGAAGTCTGCAAGCATGACAGTGGTGAGTCTTCAGGAGACTGATTGCTGAGGGAATCAAAGCAAGTAAGTTTAGGAATTGGGAACGTATCCAATGAAAGCTATAAAAGAAGCCCTGTCTACACACACACACACACACACACACACACACACACGTGCGCGCGCGCGCGCGCGCACTGAAAGAAAGGAAGGGGCCCCTGCAGGTGGCACACAGGGAGGGAAACTCCCATGAAGAGACAAAAATGAAAACCCGGTACAGATTGACTTCCTCAACCAGAATCAGACTTCAAGGAGTCCAGTAAATAGGCTGTTTACAATGAGTTTAAGCCCAGAATAGTTTTTTTTGGGGGGGGGGGAATCTTCCTTGTGTAATACAATCCACATTGCTCAAGGAATGATAATTACATTGATACTTAAGGAGAATTAGCCACAGTTACTTCTGGTTGTGGGAGCTTGAGGGAGCCTCTGGCTATCGGGATCATTGGATTACTAGACACCTCTGGTGTTGGTTGTAAGAGCTTGATATGGCCTGGCCCCACAGATGACACATGTCACAAGGCTGTTTGTCATTTCCAGTTCTCAGCTTTCTGGATGGAAGAGCACGTTTTACATCTTTCCCATTGGAAAGACAACCTGTATGCTTAGCATTCCTGGTTTCTCTAGAGATCCGTTCCCAAAAAACAGATATAGACAGAGAAACAAGGAAGATATAAGAGGAGGAAAGACAAGGCTATGTTTCCTGAGTGAGAAAACTGTTCATTATGAAGCAGGATAGAAAAACAGGGACAACTATGGGGACTGAAGAAGGAAAAGAAACTGCTCGCTCCTTCAGAGAAGGTGAGAAGACACACGACACACTTGAAGACACATGACACACTTGAAGACACAGAAGCTGAGAGCACTAACCATCCCTTAATCCACAAAGCATGAGCACACCCAGGATCCCCTCTCCTAATGCCGTACCTTACAGATCTCACTGCTAAGCCTGACTACAAAGACTTCCCTGCCCCGTGCAGCCCCTTGCAGGCTTCCATTGCCAGCTGACTGCTTCCATGGTGTCTAAATCAGCCTAATTTTCTTATATTACTCATTTTCCCCTGTCCTGGAAAGTGCCCTCCTCCTCTGTCCTGACCTGCCTCCTCCTTTTCCTTTTCTCTCTCTCAAATGTCAATGAAATAGTCCTCAAGTTTCCCTCTGAGCCCTTTTTTCAATTCATTTATATTTTTATCCACAAAACTAGGAACCCTCAAAATATACCTTAGGTTCCCGGAGAATATGTTGGGTGGTCATAGGTAAGTTCTTTATCTCTTTCCTCAGATTTTTCTTTAACTGCTGTTTCAAGAGCTCATTTTTTAAAGACTGACCTGATACATATCATACCCCACGGGCAAGAGGGTTGACTGTCATGTCTCTATGACATGCAGAGGCTCCTAGGTTAAAAATAAAGAGCAGCATGACTTTCCTCTGGACTGCTGTAGGAAAACTCCCCTCAACCAAACCTGCCCTGTGCCCCACCGGCTGTCCATTGGAAGATTTCTTTTCTGTGTATTATTTCTAGGCTGTCTTCTTTCTCTTGCTTTAGTATTCTGTCTCCCTGGGAGAAGGAAAGTCATCTCTTTTCCCCTTCCCCCTTGAGGACAAGGACAAGAGAAGATGTAAGTGGAATGCCTTCTTTCTCTTGTCCCACCGCCGTCTGTGGGGCTGGTGGAGGTGTGAGGCGTGGAATAAGAATTTTATCTCCCTCTCTCCCCTCCACACAGTTCCTGAGTGTTTGAGGTTACTTACACTTGCTCCTTGTGTATATCCATGTTGACCCAAAGGAGTGGTAGCTACACCTGGTAATGTTTTCTGGGGTCCCTACTGGTGAGGAGGTCAGTTCATTTCTTCCAATTAGTCGAACTTTAAATTCTGAGTTCTTCCTTTTTTGAAATGGTACTTTGTATAATATATACCTCCTTTGTGGCCAGCAGAAGCCTTGTGCGGGGGTGGGGTGGGGCAGGAAGGGCCCTTGTTGGCATCCGGGTATAGCTGGATGCCAACTATACTTATAGGGCCCATGTCAGTCTTATCTTTAGTGACTCAGAGGACCTGGTGATGACCCACCCATCTGTCCTATGTTTTGTAGCATACTTATGTTTGGTGTGGTGTATCCATAGGTGACAGAAGACACCACTGTAGCAGTGATGACGACCACAGGGTATGAGACTTCCCACTTGAGCTCAAGGTTCTGTGTCAGGATCTCCTTACCCAAACAAGGTTGCCAGGCTGGGACTTATGGGCAGGCTCCAGGCAAATATTCAGCCTCTCAAACAGTCTGATGAATGGTCCTCTGTGACTGCTGTGAGCCCTGTAAGGACCTAGGGAGGCAATGATTCCTCATTTCTGTCTCGTGAGCTTCTTGATATGGGATGCATCTCTGCCTTAGGATAGCAAAAGGAAGATTAGTCCAATATTCACCAGTCTCAAGGACAAGTCTGGATAATGTTTCCATTCTATTTATCCTTCCTATCTGGCCTGAGTTTTGTGTAGTTTCCAATCAACATTTAGGACCATTAACAAATTGGGGAAACTTTAGCCAGGAAGTCTGAGCCATTGTTGGACCCCAGGAGACTGAGGTGACCTGAATCTAGAAATAATATCTGGAACTGAGTAGTTCAGCAGGTTTAATTGCCCGCAGTTTGGTAGCCTGATGATTTTGGTGACCATCTGTCTTCTGATAAATGCAGGGAGTACAGGTCCATAATCCAGAAAGAACCACCACCTGTTTGTCTCCTGATGAGTATCTTTTCTTTTTCTTTTTTCTTCTTTCTTTTGTTCTTTGGTTTTTTGTTTGGTTGGTTGGTTGGTTTGTTTGTTTGTCCTGGAACTCTCTCTGTAGACCAGGCTGGTTTCAAACGCACCGAGATCAGCCTATCTCTGCCTACCTAGTACTGGGATCAAAGGCATTCACCACCACTTCCCAGCAAGTATCTTTACTTTTTGTCCCCTGCATTTCTTTGTATAAAAATTGGGATTAGAACAATTAAGGCTTAGGCAGGGTAACCAAGATCTGAAGAGGCCACACTGGATCAAGGGCCACTATCAGAGCAGCCAAACTTGCTACTTTGTTCCCTGGACACCATATTTTTGTTGTTGTTGTTGTTGTTGCTGTTTGTTTGTTTGTTTATGTATTTATTTATTAATCTTCAGAGTGAGGTGAGGAGCCCCTTCTCTCTGTAGGGAGAACAAAGACATGGGCTTTGGCAAATGAATAACAAATATCTGTAAACATAAAGAGGTCTTCGCCCTTCTCATAGTGAAGAGCCTGGGTAAATGCCAGACGCTCAGCCCTTTATGCAGAAGTCCGTAGGTGGAGGGACTGGGCGTCCTGTCCAAGGTGAAAGCTGTGGCCCCACCACACCTATTTCACCATGAACAAAACTTGTCCCTGTCAGTATCTCTTCAAGTCTGACGTATTGGACTACATTGATCCCTTTCAGGAAGTACAGATTGCCAAGATAGGAGGTCAGAGACTCCTTATGCTGTTGTAAATGAGGGACCCTCACCCCAGAGGAAGAGGCCAGGATGAGCTCTTTATGAACTTCAAGTTCTTACTGAGCCACACAGACTTGGCCAGGGTCACAACTCTTGTGACTTCAGGTCTAGCACTGGCTCCCAGCTGAGTGAGCATGGGCTTTTTATAAAGGCAAAACCCACAAGTGTGGTACATTCTATTAGCCACTCAAACACTTACCAAGTCCTAAAATCTAAGTATCTCATTGCACTTCCACACAGTTGGAAAAGCCATGCTGAAGACATGCATTTTTGCTTATGGTTTTAGAATTTTCACTGTCAATTACATTTTTATAAACTTATTCACCACAAAATAAGAAAAACCTATGGCAGGGCTGAAACTAGAAAAAAAACAATTTCTTCATAACCTTTTTCATGACTTACAGGTCCTTTACCTGCATCCTGTCCTTCCTTGTCACCATATATCATTGTATTTGTCAGGGTTCTCTAGAGTAACAGAACTTATAGAATGTATCTTTTTCTGTATACACAAAGGGTGTTTTATTAGAATGACTTACAGGCTGTGGTCCAGATAATCCAACAATGGCTGGCTAGGAACAGAAAGTCCAGGAACCCACAAGTAGCTCAATCTATGAGACTGGATGTCTCAGATGCTCTTCTGTGGATGCTGGGATCCTGAAGATGTAGGCTCTAATGCAGTGGTTCTCAACCTTCCTAATGCTGTGACTCTTTGATACAGTTTCTCATTTTGTGCTGAACCCCAACCCTAAAATTCTTTTCATTGCTACTTCATAACTGTAATTTTGCTACTGTTATGAATTTAATATAAATATCTGATAAGCAGGATATCTGATATGTGACCCCCAAATGCCAGTGTAGGAATGGGCTTGCTAGCATGTGAGAGCAAGCAGGCAAAAGGGAGAGCTTCCTTTTTCCATGTCCTTACGTAGGCTTCCTGCAGAAAGTGTGGCCCAGACTAAAGATGTGTGTTCATGACACCAGACCCAGATTAAAGGCATGTGTCTCCCTACCTCAAAAGTCTGGACAAGAAGTGAATTCACCCACTCCAAACCAAGAAAGACTTTCACCGGTAGGACATCCTATAGGTGGAGGTTCTTGTCCCACCAGGCCCCAAGGCCCTTCTAAGCCCCAAATTAACACAAAAATGCTATAATAGTTATAAACCTATTGGCTGATAGCTATGGCTTCAATTATTAATCCGTTGCTATCAATCTAAGTATGTCCACATGGTCTTATCTTACTGGAGAAGGGTCCTGACCTGTTACTCCTTTCTCTGCTACCTGGCATCCCACTCTGCCTTCCCTTCCCCAAAATTCTCCTCATCTCCTAACCCTGGCTATCATCCTGCCTCCATTGGCTAAACCAATAAGAGAAACATATATACAGAAGAACATCCCTCATCAACCTCTATTTCTGAATTGTAGCTCATTCCAGATTTACTCAAGTTGACAACCAAGAGCAACCACCAAAGGCTTCCAGCAGGTGTGGCCTGGGTTGGAAGTGGGTTTTCCCAACTCAAATGATTGGATTAAAGGCATGTCTTCCTACTGCAATGATCCAGATTAGAAATGGATCTTCATACTTCATATTAAGCAAAACTCACTCACAGGTTTGCTCTCCATCTTAGGGTTTTACTTAATTCTGCATGCAGTCAAGTTGACAACCAAAACAGACTTAAAAACAGAGGTCCCAAATGTGGACAACACCAATTCTCTTTGGATAGAAGCAGGAAACTTGTTTGGCCCTGTCCTGGCCAAAGTTCAGAAATGACAGATGGGGTTCTGCTTTCTTATATCCTAGATGAGTTACCTGCCTGATGTTGTGCGTAAGGATGTAACCGACACTAAGCATGTCTGCTGAACAGCTTTAGCATTGGATCCCAAGATCTTCATGACCGTAATACACTCTATTAATACCTTAGTTTTAGCTCATAACTTAAATCACTTTTGGGTCTCTTCAGACAGGAATGTTACAGTAGCCTCCGAAATCCTTGAGCATATCAGTGCTCTGTTGAGTCCTATTTCCTCCTGGCAAAAGAATGGAATCTGTTTCTTGTCCTGAGTAGACACAACACACCACTGTGTCCTATCATAAGAATCCTGCTGGTCCTGTCACTCACCTGGCCAAGACACCACCACTCAGGAAGGCTGATCACCTGAAGCCATGCTAAACAGGTGGCAGGAGAAAGTATTTCTTTACTGAGATAATGTGTTTTTCCTTCCTGAACTCCACTATTTGTGGTTATCTGTGGAGCTGCAGACAAGAAGTCTGTGCAGCTCGCTGGCTTTTCTGAGTTCTAATTCAGAAGATCTGAGCTTCTCCATATTCTGCTTCTTTTCTCTTTAGGAAGCTGACCAAAGCCAGACGTTTTCACTTTTTCTATGAAACTGTCTAGCTTTTCCTCAGAGCTGGTAGCTGTCAAATGACTCCTTGTTGATATTCATGGCTGAATGAACCTGGTGGTCTAACTTCACAGTCTTTTCCTCCTGCCCTTCTCTGTGTCACTTTCCACCACAACGCGCCCTCTGTGGCTTCCCAGACAGATTACAGTTTGTCTCCCTTGTCCTTTTCTCACAAATCCTAATAATATTGTCCTTCAGAATGGTTTATTTTTTTGTTTTCAATTCCTTTATTAAAAAGGGAAGTAAAGAGGCGACCTTCAATTTTATTGCTAAGAAATGCTGACTAATGTGGGCTCCCCAGTGTCTTTGTCTGATGACAGCATGTGCAATGTCCCTTAGTTTGGCTCCACAGAAAATTCTTAATCCTCTTCCTTCCAGTTGTACATTAAACAAAAATGTCCTTTGTATTTAGTGCATTAAAATTTTCACAACATCTTCACTTTTAATAAGGTAATATGCAACTCTTACTTTAAATGTCCCCAGGAAAGACGCATTTGACTATTTCACTACTAAGTTATTTCTTTAGTTATCGATATATATAGCTTATCTTGCTTTCTTTCCTTACTAATTTTTAAAATTTAAATGCAAAGTGTTTATACTGGAAAATCTCAAGTACATACAAAACTAGATAAAATGGTACGATAAATTTCCAGTTTGGGCTGAAAGAAAGAAAATAGTTTGAGTTATCTTAATAGTTGGCGTACCTGACAAATGTCTACATTCCTCATGAACTTGCTTCTTTGATTTGTATGAACACTGTTTCTAGAACTCCGAATATCCTTTTACCAAAACAAATGAGTGATCAAAGAAAAATTAAAGTGTAGGACTGATGCAGAAGCTTATGTTCTGCTGCTGTGGCCCCAACTCTTTTGCATGTCAGGTAACCCATTTGGAAACTCCCTACCCATGAGCTTTATAAAAATCTCATCTCCTCACCTCCAATGCTGACCTCGCAGACCCCACCTAAGGGGAAGGCAGCCCATGCACATAAATAGAAAATTTGCTTTAATGAATTTGGTCATGAAGATTTGGGTCAGTGATCTTTTTCCTCCAATCTTTGGTATTAACATGTACTGTAAATAATTTTTTTCTTTTTTTAGAGACAGGGTTTCTCTGTGGCTTTGGAGGCTGTCCTGGAACTCACTTTGTAGACCAGGCTGGCCTCGAACTCACAGAGATCCGCCTGCCTCTGCCTCCCGAGTGCTGGGATTAAAGGCGTGTGCCACCAACGCCCGGCATACTGTAAATAATTAAAACTGCTAAATGCAAAGTAATTTTAAAATGAGGAAGCACTTGTTTATTTTACAAATAGTGTCACACTATCTATGTGAAGCAAAATGGATTCCAAAAAACAGGGGTAGTAACTGAAGTAAGACTAGAACACTGAGAAATGTTATTTTCCTAAATGAGACAGATAAGCTTACATTTTTCTAATAATAAAAACATAAACTCAAGACAGGCACACTTTATTAGAATTTATATTTTTATTTCACTTTATAATTTATTTATTTTGCCTGTATGCAGACAGCACAAGTTTGAAGATCACAAGACTACATTATGGGATGGTTTTCTTTTCTACCATGGGAATCAGGGGTCAGACTCAGGGCATCAAGCTCAGTGGTAGGTACCTTTACCTACTGAGCCATGTCACTGGCCCTGAACATGTCCTATGTGGTGATGCACAACTCTGATTCCAGATATCTTGTTACAAAATAAAACTTACAAAAGGGAATGGGGTCCACATTCGTAGTGGATGCTTCCAGGCATGTGTGAAGCTTAATCTATGCATCAGTGAAGTAAGATGACAGAGTCAAGAAAAGAGATGCATGTAACCTGTTACTTTGTCCTTTTGGGGACTTGTCAGTGCAGTGTAGTGAATGGTCAAACAAAAACAAACTTATTTTGTTCTTACAATTTAAGGGTATGTAAAGTATTGCAAGATTAGGCATCAAATTCTTAAGAAGGCTCAGTAATTGGCTTTCTCCTGATCTTAAATAAATCCAATAAAGAATAAAATTAAAATGGCATATTTACATATTAAATTCTCAAAAGAAAATTAAGTCAAGAAAGTTAAATGACTAAGTTGTATGACAAATGGTTTCTGTTTTATTAGTGATAATGTCTGAAACAATTGTATCCTTTTCTATATTATAAAATGAGGAGTCTGAAAAAAAAGTTAAATGACATTCCTTATAACATATTCTTAGTCCAGTCATTAGAAAATGAACACTGAGAGGTAAATCCAGAACCATTGTCACAAACGCTCCTTATGAAGTGAATTGGGAAGTGTATAATATTGGTTTTAATTCTGTTTATATCGCCCTTCATGTTGGTCATTAAATTTTGTGAAAAACAAAAATGTTGAAGTGAAGCAGAAATATTAAACTATACAAAATTAGGGATGTCCTATGATATTTATTGAAAGAAAAATCACTTTCATGAAAACCCAAGAAAGCTGAGAACCAAAGGTCCGCAATCTGCTGTCTGGGTCTAAACTGAAACCCAAAGAGCAAGAGTCTCCTCCCCGTTGTTCCATTTACCTGTACATTCTACATACTTGTGAACACACCCACACGAGAGTGGTCAGCACTTATGGACACGTAAAATCACTCCTACATTGAGGTTCTGGAAGCTTGCCAAACTAAATATCTCTCACCATCAGGAAAATACCCTAATTGATCGATACCTGCTAAGTGTGCACACATAGAGCTAGAAAAGGCAATTTATTTACACTGTTCAAAGAGCCCACAGCAGCTTGAGCTGAATTTCTGAATAGAAGTCATGAATAGGTGCTGTTTCAAAAAAAGTATGTGGAGGTTACAAACCTGTAATCATCTTTTTTGGATTATTGAATTATTTCAAGGTTTCATTTACCTTTCATTTTTTAACATATTTTCATGGAGTATTTGATAAGTTCATACAATGCATCCCAATCACATTTGCTTCCCATCACTCACACCCTTTTGCCATCGCCCCCCCCAAAAAAGCACTTCAAGTATTATTTTTGTTGTCCATATACTCTCATTGGAGCATGGTCAAATTTCCAGTGGCCAGTCCCTTGAAGATAACTGAATCCTTTCCCATCCCTCATCCCAACCAGCAGCCAGCATCTGTGAAGAGCTACACTTGAGCATCTTTATCACAATTTTTAAGGTCTCTCCTCAATGGCTTCCTGTCTAGACTGTTTCTTTTTCCTTTGGTAGGGGAGGTTGCTGCAGAAGCCTTTAATGTCTCCATTCTCAATTACTAGTCTGGAGTCAATGATACCATCTCCTTGTTATAGGCATGCTTCCTTGCCTATAACAGCCAGCAGCAGCATGGATCACAAACATCAACATGATCAGAGCATGGATCATAGACACCAACCTGGATGCCAGTGGCAGCACAGACCACAGACATCCACATGGCCTCTGGCTGCACCATAGAAGATCGAATTCAACATGATGCCTGGTGGCAGCATGGACAATGGATCTCATCATGTCCTCCTACAGGAGCACAGACCATGGACATCAACAAGGCTTTTGGGGGCACCAACATGGGCTCCGATGGCAACATGGACCATGAACATCAATAAAGGCCTCCAGCAGTAGAACAAACCATTGACATTAGCATGGCCCCCGGTGGCATCGTGGACAAGGGATGGCAACATGGCTTAAAGTGGCAGCACAGACCATGACCCAAGCCATGAACATCAACATGGACTCCAGTGGTAGCACAGACCAAATAAGACAATAGTGGCCCTGGTGGTAAAGGGAACCATGGTGTCAACATGGCCCCAGGAGCATCTCAGACTACAGACACAAACATGGCCTCAGGGGGCAGCACAGACCACTAATATCAACATAGCCGCCAGCAGGAGAATGGACCAGGGACATCCACGTGGTCTCCAGCAACAACATGATCCATGGGTAGCAACACAGCATACAGAGGCAGACAGAACCATGGACACCAGGATGGCCCCATTAAATACAGTAACATGGAGTCTGACAGCACACAGCATGGAGATATTTTGAGAAGGCACAATCAAGAAAGTAAACCATTCTCCATCTTAGTTCTCCCACCGTTCCTCAGAGCCAGGCTGGTCATGGGGCTGAGTAGTGCGTTAGGGGACAGAGCCTGCGAGAAGTCCAGGCTGCTGCTTACCACGCTGCCAGTGCTAGGCATTGTGAGGGGAACCAATCCAGCAAATGAACTGTTCTCCATCACGGACATCCTGATATTGCATACAGCCAGGGTGATCGCAGGCTATCACTGAGATGAGTCCCCTTGTTGCCCAGAAACAGGGTGATCTTTTGACTGGGCAGGGCATCTGGGAGCCTACTGGAGCTCCAGTCCTGTGAACATCTCTCTACCCTCAGTGAAGGCCAGCCTGGTGGCTCATTAGGTGTGACCATGGTACCTGTGGCCCAAGGGCAGATCCACAGCAGTGGTGTCTCCAGTTGGGACCAAGAAGCCACCCTCTTGGATCAATCTTCAAACATGTTTTAGAGGTTCTGATAACAGAAATTACAGATGTGCCAGGGCACATTTATGGGAGATCCATACATTTATCTCTGACACTCTTATCTATTTTTTCTTTCTTTCCTTCTCTTTCTTTTTTTGAGACAGGGTTTCTTTGTGCAGCTTTGGAGCTTGTCCTGGACTCACTCTGTAAACCAGGCTGACCTTGAATTCACAGAGATCTGCCTGCCTGTGCCTGCCGAGTATTGGGATTAAAGGTATGAGCCACCACGACCTGGCTCTTCCCTGACTTTCTAACAACAGAGCCTCACTTCGGTTCTGGCTTGGGTTGCAGTGGCTGTAGCATCAGTGTCTGAGGCTCCCTCTTGGCGACTGGGGGCCTGTGATGCAGCCTGGTGCAGGATACCCAGGGTGTAGGAGACTCGACTCCTCTGCCTCCCCTTCTGGCCTTCTGTAGGAGGCCTGAATCCTGTCTTTCATTCTTCAATGTACAGTCATTCAAAGAAATAATGAAAAAATATTTCCTATCTGGTGGTAAAAGTGGAAGTCACTCATACTAACATGATTGTAATTCAGATTTAAGATATGAATGCCAACTTATATCAATATTCCCAAGGACCTGTAAATATAGTCCTTTGTGATAGTTTTCATCTTTGATGTCACCACAGATTATGAATTGATTTTGATAATTTTATATGATTAAGAAATGAGGCTGAGACTATAGATAACATGTTATAAATCTCGCATGACTGCTTTCACATTCTACTGACTTTGGTGTTTCTTGTACCACCTGGTCCCACCACCCTTCAGTCCCAAACAAACACACAGAGACATATTAAGTATAAACTGTTTGGCCAATAGCTCAGGTTTCTTATTAGCTAGCTCCCTCTTGATCCATGTCTATTAGTCTGTGTATCTCCACGTGGTTTTGGCTCACTGGAGAATGCCCTGAGTCCTATCTTCCTGGTAACTACATGGCGTGTGTGTCTCACTCTCCCCCACATCTCTGTCTTTCTCTTCACAGCATTCTCCTTGTCTGGCAGCCCCAACTATACTTCCTGCCTGGCTACTGGCCAATCAGCTTGTATTAAACCACTAAAAGAAACATACATTCACAGCACAGATAGGACATCCCCCATCATCTCCTCTTTTATGTCTTAATAAAAAGAAAGGTTTTAACTTTAACATAGCAAAATTTTATTTATATATACATATATAAACAGTTATCAAGCAAGAACTATAGCTAACAGTGTTTAGTCCATTAACATTTGGCAAAATTTAAAGATAATATTCTATCATCTATCCTATCTTAATGAGTCTAAAATTGTATATGCAACTTATCTTTTATCATAACTTAGGAAAACCGTAACCAAAACTATCTGTCTTCAACTGCTTAAAGGAACACAGAAGGATAATATATAAACTCTAGAATTCACAGAGACATCTACGTGCCTGAACAGTCATCCAAATTTCCTCTGTAATGATGGGGCATCCCTCTTTAGCCTTTAGGTCTAGAGTGTCTGACAGATTTCTAGCAAAGCAGTAAAATTGTAACTGTCCTGCCTGCATTGGCAGTTTGTCAGTCATTGATTTCTGTGTCCTGCAGGATGTCTGGCAGACTCTTCCGTGAAGCAAGAACCCTGAAGTACTGTTTCATCTTGTTTTGGCAAGTTCAGCAGTAACATTCCTGTGGATCCTGCATATCCAGTTTATACAGCATACAGAAAAACAGTCTGGGCAAGCAGTTTCTTGCCCAGTGGCTAACCTTTGCCACAAAAAAAGTAAACTCCAAGTAGAGTTTCTTCAAGGCCCATCATCTACTCCAACATAGATTGGTATGACCAGGAGCAAATGTGTCTCATTGTTAAAAAAAAAACCCTAATAAACCATTTTAAATGCCATATCTTATAGATCTTTGAAAGGTTTTGAAGAATACCTATTCATTTGAAAATATATCTCTGCTTATCTAGAAAACCTAACCAATATATTTTGACTACTACAGGTGACTATCAATAATGTGTATTTTTAATTATACATTACATTTATAAATGAGCTGTATAAACATATCTAAACAAGAGTAGAAATATACCTATAACAAAATTGACCTTAAATTTATATCAATAAACGGTCAGACATTGATGGCACACACCTTTAATCCCAGCACTTAGGAGGCAGAGGCAGGTGAAACCTGCCTGTGAGTTCCATACCAGCCTGGTCTACAGAGTGAGTTCCATGACAGACTCCAAAGCAATACGGAGAAAGACTGTCTTGAAAAACCAAAACAAAACAAACAAACATACATACATACATATATATACACCAAATGAGTATATATACATATACCAAAATCCATACCAACACAAAGTATTCATTTGTATATCATATTCCCTTTTTTTTAGAAAGAGATTAACTGTGATCATTAACCATTTATTTCTAACCCCACTTCAATGAAAACAAACATTTATAAGCATTATTTGGGAATATAGGCATAGTTCTTTCCAAACTGTGTCCTGCTGTTTGGGGGTGCTGTCAATCCCAATGGAGTTCCTGAGAAAACCCAGAACCCTGGCCAAATCCTGGCTGGAGTAGTCTAGGCTGCATTGTCTGAGCTGTTTTGGATGTTGAATCACCTGGGCCACTGCTTCAGGGGGTCAAGATTGATCAAACCACATTAGTCTAGAAGGAATCCACAGCTTTTCATCTTTTGTGGAAACAAAAGCAGAATCTCTTTTCAAAAGTAACATGTCCTTAGACTTAAAATTTGAAGTCAAGGCTTTAACAAAGCATACAGGTTGGATTAATCCAGCAGCATTTATAGTCAAATGTCTTTTAGCAGCTGTTGCTCCTTCCTCAGCACTCAAACAATTCAAAGATAATAATATACAGTATCCAGACTCTCTGTGTATTTTCCATCATTATGTGGCCTTTTTTAAAACTCTAATTCTTTTACTTCTATTTTTTGGTTGTTTGAGACAGGGATTCTCTGTATAACTTTGGCTATGCTTGAACTCACTCTGTAAACCAGGATGTTATAAATTGTTCTTCCTGCCAGCCTGGTTGCACAGCTGCCATGTCCCAAATGAACACTCAGGGACTTATACTAATTATAATACTCTTGGCCAATGCCTAGGGCTTCTTTTGGTTAATTCTGTCTTAATTATTAACCCTTAACAACTAATCTACGTATTTCCACGTGGTCTTGGCTTACCAGATAATGCCAGACCTGCAACTCCTTTGCCTGCTGCATTGCGACTGTTCTCGCAGGCTCTCTTGCCTACCTTTCCCACACTTCGCCTTCTCTCTGAGTCCCTGCCTATCTTACTGCCTCTTTGGCCATTGGCCCACCAGTGTTTTATTCATCAACCAATAAGAGAAACATATACAAAAGGACATCCCACATCATCTCCTCTTTCTGTCTAAAAAAAAAAGGTTTCAACTTTAACGTGGTAAAATTATATATAACCAACCACTTATCAAGGAAGAACTATAGTTACAATATTTAGTCCATTAACATTTAGCAAGATTTAAAGAAATGATTCTTTCATCTATCCTATCATTGTGAGTCTGAAGTCTTATATGTAACTTACATTTTATCATAACTTGGGAAAACTATAACCATAACTATTTGTTTTCAACTCCATCAAGGACCACAAAAGGATAATATGTATAAACTCTAGAATTGACAGAGACATCTCACTTCCTGGAGAATCATTCAAAGTTCCTCTGTAATATTGGAGCATCCATCTTTGCCCATAAGCCACAGTGTGTCTGACAGACTTCTCAGTGAAGCAGGAAATTTTAAACTGTCCCGCCTGTATTGGCAGTTTGTCATACATTTTTCTCTGTGTCCTGCAGAATGTCTGGCAGACTCTTCCATGAAGCAGTAACCCTGAAGAACTGTTCCATCTTGTTTCAGCAGTCACTTTACTGTGGGTCCTGTATGTCCAGTTTATAAAGCATGGTTAAACAGTCCAGGCAAGAGCAGTATCTGACCCAAATGGCTATTCTGTCATGTTGAAGGCAAACTCTATAAAGCGTTTCTTCGATGCCCATCTTCCTCTCTGAAGTAATTGGTGTTGCCAGGAACAGTTGTGTCTCACTGTCATGAAAAGCCCTAAATCATTTTAAATGCCATATTCTGTAGGTCTTTGACAGGTTTGAAGACTAGCCATCTCAAATGTATCATTGTACATCTAGAAAACCTAAATAACCTAACTATAAGTTTTTACTGTTATAGGTGATTATATATTACATTTTTAAATATCTATATAAACACAATACCTAAACAAGAGGAGAAATATACATATAACAAAATTGACCTCAAATTTGTATCAATAAACCAAAATCCATACCAATGCAAAGTATTCACTTCTATATCATATTCCCTTTTTTTCCTTTAAAAAGAGATTGGCTGTGATCACTAACAATTTATAACCAACCCCTTTTAAATGAAAACCAACATTTATAAAAAATATTTGGGAATTTGGGCGTCGTTCATTCCAAACTGCTTCCTGCTGGTTGGGGGTGCTGTCCATACCATGGGATCCTGAGAAAACCCAGAAACCTAGCCCAATCCTGGATGTAGTGGTCTGTGAGGCTGCATCGTACCCGCTGTCTTGGGTGTAGGATCACCTGAATCATCAGTGGCTCTACTTGATCAAATCATACTAGTCTGAAAGGAATCCACAGCTGTTCATTTTCTGGAGAAACAAGAACAAAACTTTTTGCCAAAGTAACTTGTCCTTAAACTTAAATTTTGAAATAAAATCATTTTCAAAATACATTAGTTGGATTAATTCATCAGCATTTATAATAAAATGCCTGTTAGCAGTTGTTGCTCCTTCAACAATTCAAAGATAACATAATAACATGCAGTATCCAGACTCTCTGTACATTTCCGATCTTTATGTGCTTTAGTTATTTATTTACTTACTTATATATTACTTATCATTCCATTTCTTTTACTTTTCTTTTTTACTTTTATGAGACAGGGTTTCTCTGTGTACTTTTGCCTGTCCTGGAATTGATTCTGTACACCAAGCTGGCCTTGATATCACAGAGATTTACTTGTCTCTGCCTCCCAACTGTTGGAATCACAGGCATGTGCCACCGTACTCAGCTACTCTATTAACTATAATACTCTTGGCCAATGACTAGAGCTTCTATTGACTAGCTCTGTCTTAATTATTAACCCATAACTGCTAATCTACGTATTTCCACGTGGTCTTGGCTTACCGGAGAAAGCCAGACCTGCAACTCCTTTGCCTGCTATATCACAACTGTTCTGGCAGGCTCTCTTGCCCACCTTTCCCAGATTTCTCCTCCTCTCCTAGTCTCACCTATCTCATTGCCTCATTGGCCATTGGCCCAACGTTGTTTTATTCATCAACCAATAAGAGAAACATATACAAAAGGACATGCCGCATCACCAGGCTGGCATTGAAATTACAGACATCTGCCTGCCTCTGCCTCCCGACTGCTGGGATGAAAGGCATGAGCCACCATACCCAGCTACTCCATTTCTTTTTTAAGTACTTTCTCTATCCTTTTTCTTTTTCTCTCCTAAGTCTACATATATTTTTAAACACACTATAAACCCTTTAAAGATTTTTCTCCATTTGAATCAGTCTTACTGTATATCTCTTTTTCTGACCACATGAGTCTTTAATGTGTTAAACAGCATAGCTAAAATTAAGGAGGGAGCTGGCCCCACCCTATTCCTTGGCTTTCTGGTAGTGTACCTTTATGGCAGAGTACTGGTGGGAACCATGCTTATTGGCACAAATCTGCAGACTTTCCAGGTCCATGTCACCACCAAAAAAGCATGCTGCTGGTTGCTCATAAACACCATTTAAGTGTTTTGTAGCAGAGCCTCATAAAAGTCTTTCAGTTTTGGCCATTAAGGCTGAGTCAGGTACCCTTTCTTTAAAGAGCCGTGCCTCTGCTTGCCTCTACCAAGCAGAGCCCACCTGAGAAAATGCTGTAACCAAGAAGTCTCGACTTTGTTCTTTTGTTTTTAAACACCTTTTTCAGTTTTTGTCGGACTTTATATGGAAATTCTCACCCCATGTGTGGATGGCATTTGTTTACCTTAAGTTTGTATCAATAAAACCAAACTCCATACCAATATTACATACATACAATCCATAACAAAATACTCATTTCTATGTCACTCTACATACGCCATGAAGCTACTGTCACTGTTAAGTACACATGTTGGGCTTGCTACAAATATACTTCCTAGGCATGTAGTCCCTGCTACTGCTCATCCCTCTGTCGCTCAGGTAGCAGTATTTTCCGTCTCCTCGGATGAAAATCCTAAAACAAAAAACAAACAAAAATTCTGCAGAGTCCGCCATCGCATTAACTCCTGCAATGATATCTCCCTTACGTCACTGCTTATTTATAAATGAATCACATAAAGGCAGAGTCCATGAGGAATCACCAGCACTAGTTTTACACCTAGTGACTTTAGTTCCCTTTGATGACCACACCTTTGTCGTTCATCAGTGTAATGTGTGTATAAAGCATTTGACTGATGCTTGCTGCCATGTTCAAATGAAGCCATGGGATTCATCACAAGAGTGGTTTGGTGATATATTGTTTATGATTTATTAAAGCCACTGGAGATCAAAATGGCAAAGCAGTCACATTAGTTAGCAGTAGAAGCTAGGGAGTGGTGGTTCACACCTTTAATTCCACCACTTGGGAAGTAGACGTAGATGGATCTCTGTTAGTTCAAGGCCACACTGAGCTACATAAGTATATCCAGTCCTTAAGAGAAACAGGTCACACAAAGATGATCTCAGCACTTGGGATCACACACCTTTAATCCCAGAACTCATGAGAAGTATTAAAGACAGGAGCAGGGTCTCAGAGCTGGCATTCATTCTCCATCCACATTAAGGATAGGAAGACAGACATTCATTCTCCAGCCACACTGAGGATAGGAAGGCATTGATTCTCTCCAGTCACACTGAGGAGAGGCAGTAGTCTGAGGCTTGCTGAGAGACCATGGAGACAGGATCAGCCCTTTCAGCCTGAGGTAGAGATAACAGGCTGTTTTGAGGTAGAGGTAACTTGGCTGTTTTGCTTTTCTGATGATCAGCTTGAAGCTTGAACCCCAATATCTGTCTCTAGGTCTTTTACTTATCATGACACAGGGTGATTTTCAATTCTGTCTTGAGTATTTTTAACATGTGTAAAAGTGGGAGAAAAGGCACCCCTTAGTAAATTGCTGAATTTAATGATGCACATGACTGGGGCTATGTTTTGCCATTCCAGTGAAATGGGTCTATTCAAAATGGCTATGCTCACATCCAGAGCTGTCCCAGGTGCTCCCTGATTACAAGACTTCAGAATAGGTTCCCAATACCCTGGAGTCTCTGCCTCTGTAAATATACAGCTGACAAGTCCTACCCGAGCAGTTCTGCAGTGGTTTCCTGGGGTTTCAGAAGCCTTAGTGTCCATCAACAGTTCTGTCTACACCCCACAAGGGCAGTTATCAGCAAGGAAAGATTTCCAAGTGGTGATAGCAGACAACATCTACACCTCCCCCCACAACCCCCGACCTCCTCCATCCCCCCCATGGCAACATCATGCTGAAGATCTGGAGTAAAGTAACACTAAGTAAATTAAATGGATTTAAATTTGTTGGTATGTGAAGTTTACTAGGGATTGGCTGTTATATATGACACACAACCTACCCCAAGGCACAGTTCGAGCCCAAGGGTTTATTTTTCTTCCATACTAGTACAGTTGGCTCTGCATGTCTCAGGCTTTCCTCTCTTATAGTCACAATTCACACACAACACAACACATGAACACAGTAGAAGGAAAAGTGTTCTGAAAACATACAAGCGGGTATATTCAGTGCCGTCTGGCCAGCTCCAAGGGTGTTCTGGTGACTCTCTGTGCAGTCCAATCCAGTAGTCAAAATCCCCACTGTATCTCTTCAGGTAATCCTGTCATAGAACACAGAAGGCAAATTCATCTGTTTCAGATGACCCTTGAATGTCTGCCCTACAGCCTCCTCTAAGGATGGCAGCTGGGTATACTGAGGGTCATTAACTTTGGAGCCTGCATAATCTTCAGTTCTCAGTATGGGCACTTTACAGCCATAATCAATAGTACACTGATAATCACCCATCCTTCTGTGGCTGAGAAAGTCCCTGTCTAAGCCTGTACTTGCAGTTATCAACAGTTGTCACCTTAAGTATGCAACACCTGTCAGCTCAGACAAAGAGTTACATGACCACCACACTTCTCAAATGTATGTCTGTCCATGGAGTTTGATTATTGGCACTAAAGGAGTGAATGTCTTTGAAATGTCTCAGGGCTATTGCCATCACAATTAGCACACACTAACATATGCCCCATGTCCACTGTATGCCTAGGGTGGGATCCTTTCTCATGCTTCATATTTAACTTCCCTACCTCAAGGCAATAAATATTCAAAAGACAACCCAACAAACAAATTCTTGATCCTTTCTTACCAGCAACTCCAGGCTGTCAAATTGAGCTAGCTGGGCTCCTTGTGCCTTGCAGGAGGTCTGGCTGGATGTCCAGTTTCTCATGTCTTCAGAAAAATAAAAGCATTTACTTCCAAATCCAATCCAACCTCTTGGACAGCTGGCATTGCAAGGTCCACAGTTGTCATTTTCTGGTTTCCCTACAATGAAACAGTGTCATGAAATATATAAGAAACATTTTCATCTCTAGTCCAATAGGCTAGCATCTAAATCTCAATGTGGGAGGTGTACTTGGACTGTACTTTCGTAACTGATGTCTAGGAGACCCCTCCTAGCACAGTGGTCCCCAATCAGGGCCTTCCAGTGAGCGCTAAGGAAGTGCATTAATTTTCTCCTTTGTGTTTTGAGTTTTGAAAAAGAATCACGCTATGTCCCCCTGCCTGGCCTTCAATATCCCTCTGTGCCCTGTACTTGTCTGGATCTTGTAGTAATCCTGCTGCCTGTGGCTCCTGAGTGCATGGAATAAAGACAACATACCCTGTGAGGAAATGATTTCTAGGCCATCAGCTCCTTCAGACTGTTCCTGGTTCCTGGAATCCTGTAGCTTCCTCTCCCACAATCCTCCTTCACATTCTCCTTTTCTCTTGACTAGAATGTATAGTGTAAAGAGCTGTGCGAGTGAGCATGCTGTAACACTTACAAAGGAGAACAAGGAGGAGGGATGTAAGCTGTAGATGAGAAGGAAGGACAGGATGCAGCCTGTGAGCCATGAAAAAGTTATAAAGAGCATGGTTTTTCTAGTGTCAACTTTCCTGGTGTTTTTTTCTAATTTGTGGCTGATAAGTGTGTAAAAATGTAAGCACAATAAAAGTCTACGACCATAACCAAAGCTCCATGGCTTCCCAATGGCTATTCTAACTGTGTGGAAGTTCAATGAGATACATAGGGTTTGGGACTGGGCAAGTGTTGCAGTGCTATGCTAATGGAACTGTGTGATGAGTTCATTTGTGAGTCATGGTAAAGTGATGTGTGTGTGTGTGTGTGTGTGTGTCTGTGTGTCTGTGTGTGTGTGTGTGTGTGTGTGTGTGTGTGTGTGTGTGTGTGTGTAAGAAACTCTGAATGCAGCAGGGTCTCAGAGGACCACTTTGAAAAAGCAGACATTTTTCTTTTATAACATTGTCTTTTTCTTCTTTTAACAGAAAAGAACAAATGCATGGCTCTTTTGAAGGGCTATAGAGCCTACAAATAAATGATTTAATAAGAAATACTGAATACTAGAAATGACCACACTTATTTTTAGTGGAGGGAAATTTGTTGTAGCTGTTCCCATATCTTATATCCAGTACCATGAGGCTTTAACAAAGGGAACAAATACAATGGTCCTGAGGGTGACTGTCTCTTCTTTTGATCTGACTCTTTTCAGAGCTACATAACAGTTTAGGTTACACTGACTAAGTCTTCTTGGCAAATATTTGTCCATGTTTAGACTTGTGTATTATTCATCGACATGGTTAAAGTTGATTTTATTAAACAATATCATGAATCATTACTTCAGCTATGGCAGGAAAGCTGTACAAGATTTTATCATATTATTCAGAACAGTCTACAACCAAAAGCTCAGGAATAATATGTTTCTGGAACATTCTATGTAATATTTTCTGATCATAGTTGAAGATATTAATTTAAACCATAAATCATTGAGGCAGTGGGTCATCATTGAAACCATGAATCATGTGGTGGTGTGTAGGGGTGAACCCCACTCCTGGTACCAGCTGATGAGGGAAGTCAATGTAATATGGAAAAATAATATATGTATTTACCAGAGAAAGAACTTACATACAAGCTGGAAGGTCAGAAGTGCAGCAGGCTTCCAAGAGAGAGCGAGGTTTTCCTTTTCCTTTCTTAAATAACTCACCTGTGCCCATGGCCCTGTCACTGCCCTTTTGGGCGTGGACAGTATTTTGGGCCCACCCCTACAGTAGTAGGGCATCAGTACCTTCTCTAACCCTGCTAATCTTCACTGCCCTCACTTCCCTTTAGCTACAGCAGCCTCCGTGAGGCTCCTCCTTTGGTTTTTTTTGTTGTTGGTTTTTTTTTTTTTTTTTTTTTTTTGTCCTTGTTCTCTGTGTTGAACAGTTCCTCCAGGTAGAATAAGTGTCTAGAGCTTGCTGAATGTCATCTTCCCAGGGATGCTGAGCCGGGCTCCTGTGCACACCACAGCCTGTGCTGTCGCTTCTCTGCATCTTCCTGCTAGACCCTCAGTCCCAGACAACAGGAGATTCTGGTGTGTTTTCTCTAGAGCCCTTCCCACAGTGCCTGACTCACAGTGATCAATAAGTAGTTACTACCAGTGTGAATGTGGACAGAATGTGGCCCTATTTGGAGATAAAGTCACTCACCTGACAATGACAAAGCAACAGAAAGTACAATCACAGCTACAGTGAGGACCATGATCACTGCATAGCAGCAGTAATGCTTAACAGGAGACTCAGTGGAGACAACACTGAGACATTGTCCTTGAAGTATTTTACCTGTAAAATATGAATATGACAATGTCAACTTAGAGAATTTCTCTTTTTAACTGATAACTCAATTAATTTACTCTATAACTTTGGACAATCAAAAATGATGCCTTCTATAAAGAATCATATTAAAACCCATATAAGCATACACACACACACACACACACACACACACTAAACAATTTACATCAAGGGAAAGAAAAAATGTAACATAAAAAGAATATAACACTGTAATCCCAGCACTCAGGAGGCAGAGGCAGGCGGACCTCTGAGAGAGTTCCAGGACAGCCTCCAAAACAGTACAGGGAAACCCTGTCTCGAAAAACAAAACAAATCAAAAGAATATAACAATATATTAATAATATAACATAATAAAACATAAGATAAACATGGAAACAAACACTGAAGATAATATAATAGTATACTATATGCCAACATAATAAAATAGAGTAAACAGGTATAAATGGCCCTGAATATTATCTACTATAACACCTACAAGACATTAAATGAACAAGTGGTTTTTCTTAAATCAAGTATTAGAAAAGGGACAGATATTCTCTTAAGTTGTCCCACTGTTCATGGTAAGAGAAGTTGACAGACAATTGTGTGTGACAGGGCAGGCTTGTCCAAATTTGTCCCTTCTACATACTTTCTCTTCTATTTCTTTTGAAGGGGAGAAGAGCTGGGAGAACTTCTTAAGAAAACAAAATAAACTTAGCACAAAAACCCACCTTACAGTTGCCTACAGGTACCTGAAAGGGCACTAAAATCCCTTTCAATGAAGGCCCTGGTCCATAAAGGATGTCCCTGGTGGAAAGAAGACTAGAGATGCTGGAAACAGAAACCCAGCCAGGGGCCTTCTGGTTGCTGAACTAGGGTGAATCATGAAAGAGCAAGATATAGAAGGAGTGAGGATCACAGTGAAATGTAGGGAGAGATCTTACAAAGTACCTGTGGCGCTCACCATGCCCTTTGGGTGAGGCCACAGGTCTGGATTGGGCATGTGGGATGCAGTCCTAAGGAGAGAGAGGCAAGCTCTCTCTGGGTTCTGGTCAGGTCATGGAGAGCAGCTGAGACTATATGCTTAGAGCACTGACCTTGGGTTATCAGTTTCTCATGTAAGTGATTTCTGCTCAATGAAAATAACCTACCTATCCCTATTCCATGTAAGGTAGTCTTCTTGCAATAGTGAAAAGCAACCACAGTCAGCTACATTGTTCTCCATAAACAGTATTCTGGTTAGATGAGGTAACAGAAACATTAGGGGGGAAAAATCAGTGTAGCTAGACCCATTAACAAACTAAGGCTAGGTATTGGTGGCGCACGACTTTAATCCCAGCACTCAGGAGGCAGAGGCAGGCAGACCTCTATGAGTTCAAGGCCAACCTGGTCACAGAACAAGTTACAGGAAAACCTCTAAAACAATACAGATATACCTTCTCTCCAAAACCAAAAAAAAAAAAAAAAACTAAGAAAAGAGGAAAATAGAAATACCAATGCACAGCAAAACTGTGTAAAAATTAGGCATAAAGGAACTGTCTCACACCTACAAAAATTATCCACTAAAAACAAAACAGTAAATCCAGCTGCAGTCTTCTTCATTCACAATCATGAAGTTATGAATGCTTTCCCAGCCATAGGGAGCAGGAGCAGGATGTCTGCTGACTACTCCAGGGTGACTTTCACAGGAGGGCCACCCAGGGCAAAGAAATAGGGTCACATACCTGGAGAATGGCTCAGCAGGTAAGAGCACCTGCAGCTCTTCCAAAGGATACAGGTTCAATTCCTAGAACCCACAAGATAACTTACAATCCTGCCAACTCCAGTTTGAAGGGACCCATTTCCCACTGCTGGCACCATTACCCCCCAAATGCACCAGGGACTCATGAAATTAATAAACACGCAGACAAAACAGCCATAGTCACAAAATAAGGTTCTTGAAGGAAGAAAGAAGGTTTATGCTTCTTGAAAACAGATGAAAGTGTTTCTTTTCACCAATGATGTGGGCCTATCTGCACAAAAATTCTCACAAATCTACAAAATACTCCTGGATGTTAAAAAAAATGAGTTTACAAAGCTAGAGAACATAATGCCAACATGGTAAAATCAGTTGCAGTTTCTGTCAAATAGAAATTATTGTCTAAGAGAACACCATTTGCAGTAATGCCAAAAACATAAACGACAAATCTAAATGAAAAAGTTCATAATCAGCATAAGGAAAACTACATGTAAAACTAGGAAGAAATCAGGGCAAGGCTGGAGAGTTGGCTCAGTGGTTAAGAGCACATCTGCTACTCTTGAAGAGGACCTGGGTTTGATTCCAGCACCCACATAGGAGCTTACAACCATCTATAATTCCAGTTTCAGGAAATCTCACACCTGTTGTGGGAGACTTGATGGCAGGGTGAAACTCTAAGACTGTGTTAACAAAATTAACCTTGGATCAGGGGCAGAGCCAGGAACTAATTGACAAGAATTAGCCATAGAGAGTACAAAGGACCCAGGAAGATGAATAGAGAGACACACAGGAAGTGAAATGGAGGGACTTAGAGATTTCATGGTCTTTTGTCTGGGACATGTGGAGAGAGACATGCATGCTGCGTAGCCACTTAAAAAGGGAAGGTCAGGGGGTCCTTCCTCCACCACCCCTTTGATCTATCAGGTTTCACCCCAATATCTGGCTCCTGAGTCTTTATTGGTAATAGAACAACTTAAGGAACTAGAACACTCAATATTGCTCATGTGTCAACAATTCTTGAGCTAATTTATATATGCAACCATTTCACTTCCTGAGGAATGGATGCCTTCAAAAAAAAAAAAAGACATAGCACCAAATTATACAAAAAGTCTTATGAAAACTAAAAAGAAATTAGAATAGCCAAAAAACGATCCTGAAAAAGGTCAAGATGGGGAACATGGCGAGGGGGGAGATGGGGGGGAGTGGGACCTGGGAAGAAGAGAGGGGGTGAAGAGGAAGGGAGTTGGTCATGGGGGAACAGGAAGTTGAGGGGGTAGGGGTAGAATAGGGGGAAGAGGGAATCATAGGATCAAAGACAGATCAGGCACCAGAGTGACCTCGAGTGATCTAAAGGGATAACACCAATTGGCAAGCTAAGCAATAGTGGAGGGACCACCTTGAATGCCCATTCCTGATAATGAACTTGATGTCTATAACCAACCGGGAGCCTTCATCCTGTGACTGATGGAAGCAGAGGCAAACACACAATTAATCACTGAACTGAACCCAAGGAACCCAGTGACAGAGAGAGAGGAGTGATGAGCAAATTGGCAAAGAATGGGCTGGCAAAACCAGCAGAGACAGCTGATCTGAACAGGGGAGAGCTCTTGGACCCCAGACCGACAGTGGGGAGGCCAGCATGGGACTGATCTGGACCCCCCAAATGTGAGTGTCAGTGAGAAGGCCTGGGCAACCTATGGGGCCCTGAGCTGTGGATCAGTGTCTATCCCTGGTATACAAACTGTCTTCGTGTGCCTATAGCACAAAGAGAGATGCTCTCTCAGCCTGGACTCTTAGGGGAGTGCCTGGACCCTACCCAGAATGAAATGACAGACTCTAGATATCCCCTATGTGGAAGGATTTGGCAATAGGGGGGAGGAAGGGGGAAGGGGAGTGCAGGAGGAGGGGAGGGAGAGGGAACTGGGATTGACATGTAAAAAGTTAAAATAAAGAAAAAAAAAAAAGACCAGGTCAAATTCAGTGATCATACTGCCTAATCCCATGACTCCTAGGAACAGGAATAAAGGCAGCCTGATGTTAGCAAAAGAGAGATACTAGAACAATACAGCAGGAAAAAAAGACTCCAGAAATTACATCAAACACACATGGTCAACAGATATTTAGACAGGAAAGGCTGGCATCGCTCCACTATGTATGTGCTACTGAAGTAACCTGGTGTCTGTCTGCTAAAGACAAGAATCAAGACAGACTGTAGACCCAAGCACAAAGCTTAGTATTGTAAAGTCATTTAATTCTTCTAAAAGTGGGGGGGGAGGTTGTGAATTTTTCTTAGGCAAAAGTCATCTTAGATCCAAGAGCAAAATCACTGTCTACATAACAAGAGGCTGATAAATTAGACATTGATGTGACTCTAACCCTTTTTTCAGAAAGGCAAACTTGTGCAGACGCTATGAAGCTGTATGGCTGTTTGTACAGGAAGTGTAAGATGTGGTGATGCCCCATCCTGCCCACATATGTGTGAGGAGCCGCCCTCGCTATCGCTATTGCCGTTAGAAGATGGCGCTGACATCCACTGTCAGTTGGAGTTAACTGTCGCTGTCAGTTGGAGTTAACTGTCGCTGTCAGTTGGAGTTAACTGTCGCTGTCAGTTGGAGTTAACTGTCGCTGTCAGTTGGAGTTAACTGTCGCTGTCAGTTGGAGTTAACTGTCGCTGTCAGTTGGAGTTAACCGTTTAAACTGTGCCTCTCCCGTGACGTCATCTGGGGTGATGTGCAAACCACCAATCCCGGCTCTACACATCTCACTCGGAGCTCCTAGGCTTATATAAGGGGCTGGGTTTCTTAGCTTGGGGTCTCCCTCTAAGAAGCTGATCATCTATCTCTCAAGATGCATTAAAGCTTTACTGCAGAAGGATCCGAGTGTTCTGCGTCGTTCTTGCTGGCGAGACGGTAGCGCGGGACATCTGGTGCCGAAACCCGGGAACTCTTCAACATCGCCGGCGCCGCGGGAGACCCCTCGGAAAACGGGGCGGATTCAGAACTGCAGGGACGTAGGTTCAGAGAGGTATGCTTTATCCTGAACAACCCTTTTCTCGACTTTGGCCTTAGTTTGTCATCACCGTGGGACGGGTCAGTGGAGGCTTTGGTGCTAGTCCTGTTTGTCCTTCTCCTTCATCGTGGCTGGTGCTGACAGAACGGCGCTGTCCGTCTGGCGCTGTCCGTCTGGCGCTGTCCATCTGGCGCTGTCCGTCTGGCGCTGTCCATCTGGCGCTGTCCATCTGGCGCTGTCCATCTGGCGCTGTCAGTCTGGTGCTGTCAGTCTGGTGCTGTCAGTCTGGTGCTGTCAGTCTGGTAACGGAGTTGAGCGCGTTTTTAGATAAGCTGTCAGCGCGATGGGGTCGTCACAGTCAGTGGTTACAGCCTTACAGACTGTGCTAAAACAAAGAGATCTTAAAATTGCACCACGAACACTTCAAAATTTTGTGAAGGAGGTAGATAGAGTGGCACCATGGTATGCTTGTTCCGGGTCCCTCACTGTGGCCTCATGGAACAAGCTAGGTAAAGAACTAGACAGGAAGCATGCAGAAGGAGATCTCTGCTTAGGTACCAAAGCCATTTGGAAGCTAGTTAAAAACTGCTTGGAGGATGAGGCCTGTCACCCTGCTATAATAGAAAGTCAGGGAACCTTAGAGGAAGTTCAGGATAGCATGTCAGAAACTGAACGGAGTGAGAGAATGGGAGCTCGCAAAAGAAAAGACATGTCTAAGAAAAAAGGCCCTCCCAGGAAGTTAAGAAAGGGGAGAGAAAGAAGGGAGTTATCATTCACCCCTTAACAAATCTAAGAAAAAGAAAAAGCCAGAATCTAGTCTATACCCTGCAGTAGAGCTAGAAGCCTTGGAGCTAGATAATTCTGATTCTGACACTCTGGATTCTAGCGAAGAAGGTGGTCTAGAGGAGGAGGTGGCACGGTATGAGGAAAAAAGATATCACCCTGATAGACACCGGCCACTGAAAACAAAAATGAATGTGAGGCCACCGCCTATAAATCCGGCGGGCTCACGCCCCTCAGCGCCTCCGCCATATGAGCTTCGGCTGAATACTGGTACTGACTCCTTTTTACCTTTAGAGGAACGGAGAAAAATACAAATGGCTTTTCCAGTATTCGAGAATGTGGAAGGCGGAAGAGTACATACCCCCGTAGATTACAATCAAATTAAAGAATTGGCCGAATCCGTTCGTAATTATGGGGTCAATGCTAACTTTACCACATTACAGGTGGAAAGGCTTGCTAATTTTGCCATGACTCCCACTGACTGGCAAACGACAGTGAAAGCAGTGCTTCCCAACATGGGACAATACATGGAATGGAAGGCTCTCTGGTATGATGCAGCCCAGGCACAAGCTAGAGTTAATGCCACGGCTGAAGATGAGAATCAGAGGCAGTGGACATTTGAAATGCTGACAGGTCAGGGTCAACATGCCCTTAATCAAACCAACTACATCTGGGGCGTCTATGGTCAGGTGTCGGCCGCCACTATTAAAGCATGGAAGGCCCTCACAAAAGGGAGAGTCCAGTGGACACCTTACAAAGATTGTCCAAGGACCCCAAGAGCCATTTTCAGACTTTGTGGCCAGAATGACAGAGGCCGCCAGTCGCATCTTTGGTGATTCAGAACAAGCTATGCCCCTGATTGAGCAACTTGTCTATGAACAAGCAACCCAGGAATGTCGAGCGGCTATCGCCCCTCGCAAAAGCAAAGGTTTACAAGATTGGCTCAGAGTGTGCAGGGAGCTGGGGGACCCCTAACCAATGCAGGACTAGCTGCCGCCATTTTACAAACGCACAGGTATAGAGATTTATCTAATCGAAAAGCTTGTTTTAATTGTGGGAGAATGGGGCACCTTAAGAAAGATTGTCAAGCCCCTGAAAGAACAAGAGAATCGAAGCTTTGCTATCGTTGTGGTAAAGGTTATCATAGGGCTAGCGAATGCAGGTCAGTCCGGGATGTAAAAGGGAGGCTTCTGCCCCCTATTGAAGAATCAAGGTACCCCAATCAAAAAGCGGGTCACGGGGCCCATGGTCCCAGGGCCCTCAGAAATATGGGAACCAATTTCAGAAAAGCAATCAAGAGGAAGTAGAGGTTTCCGAGGAACCTCCGGAATGGACTTGCGTGCCGCCTCCGACTTCTTACTCATGCCCCAAATGAATGTTCAACCGGTCCCAGTCCATTCCCCTGGACCTTTGCCCCCTGCCACCATTGGGCTTATTCTGGGCCGTGGCTCCTTAACTTTACAGGGACTCATTATATATCCTGGGATTGTTGACCCATATCATAAAGAGGAGATTCAAGTTCTCTGTTCTAGCCCTCGGGGTGTATTTTCTATAAAGCAGGGAGATAGAATTGCACAACTGGTGTTGCTGCCCTCCCTCGGGGATGGAGAAACCTACACTTTACAAAAAAGGGCTATGGGATCTTCTGGAAGTGATTCAGCCTATCTGGCTATACCCCTAAATGAGA